>NW_010185245.1:0-5128 GCF_000695765.1 Mesitornis unicolor | reverse complement strand
GCATCTGGGAAAGGTGCGGAAGGAGCCGCCGGTTCCCACTCCCGCCTGCCAGAACAGATCGCTGCCTCCCTCAGCCCTGGACGGCAGAAATCAATAAGGACTGCAATGCAATCAAGTAACGTTGGTAGGCAAAAAAAAAAAAAAGAAGTCTTACCTGGGGTGCAGAGGAGTAAGGGTAGCCAAACTGAGGATATGACATGATACAGAGGCTCCCAGTTTTCTAGAAACAAGGCGAGACGTCTGATCTGCACGCTATTGCAGCCTGGCTCTGCTCTATTGTACCGATTGATTGGTAACCACAGGTCCCTAGATGCTTATAGGACGAAGCATAAAACCACATTTAATTTATTTACATGAAATCTTAAACTTTTTCTTTTTTTTTTTTCAACCGAAGCAAAAAAAAAGCGCCGTATAGTGATTTTAGCACCTTCCCCTCTGAAGCTACGAAACAGAAATAATTTTTACGTGTGGGCTCCGGGGCTGGCAAACGTGACGGCAGAAATACATTGCACCCACGGAAAAAGAAAGGTGGGGGGGGGGGAGAAAAGTGATACAAATACATCAGTTGTTTTAAAAGAACCGAGCCCCTGACGTCACGCCAAACCTATTCAAATTAACCTGCCTGTAAGTTTAACATTCATTTTCGGGACCTTTTCCCCTGGAGCGGGAAACAGACTCTCCAGCATCCCTCTGAGTCTGCCTGACAGGAACGAAAGTTTGGAAAGCTCTCCGACAGCGGCTGCGCCTGCTCGCAACATTTCTATGTATTTCTGCGGGGAAGGGAAATGAATGGTTTTAATCTGAAGGATCAATGTTATATCAGCTAAGATTTCACCCCCTCCACCCTCCTTCGTCACTGAAGGGCTGGTAAGCACTTTTAATTAGAAATTAATTAATGAGCAGCTGCTTCTTCCCACCCCACAGTAATAATTAGTCTCAATTACAAACAAGACATATGAAGGGACACACGGCTGAGTCTTCATTTAAGATTTAATCAACAGTTAAAATTAGCGCTAACGCTGACAATAAAGCACATGATATGCAATCCTGCTTTGCTTTTCGACTTTTATTCCAGACGTGTGATTACAGGTAGGAAAAACCCTACGAGCGTATTGCGGGGAATGATTGAAAGGACGTGACTTTTCACGGCTTTGATCGTATCGCAAACCTTCGCTGGAAGAGCCAGCTTTCGGCTACGGGGTGGGGGGGGCCGTATCCTGCTCCAAGGTGCGCATAGCTTTGGGAAGGAAGGGGTTTAGGTGGTTCCCCGGTGGGACCCCCGAGTGAATAAAGATTTGGGAAGGAGTCTTTTCTCCATCCCGCCCCTTCCCTACAACCCACCCCACTGCTGCCATCACCCTCCCTACCCTCTGGGGGGCCTGGGACTGCCCCCATAAGAAGACAACATCCCCTCGGGGCCGGGAGGGGCGGCTCCATGTTGCTGACCGGAGGTAGCGGCCGTCGAGGGCTGGAGATGCTGGGGCTGAGGTCCTTCGCCGTCCCTCAGCCCCAGCACCTTAACCCCCGACGGCCAGGCAACCTCCGAGCGAGTGGAGGAAACGGAGGAGTCAGCTCCGAGGCTGAAGCTCGGCTGCTTGGTGTAGTTTGAAGACTGCTCCGTGGTGTGCAGACTTGCTCGGAGAGATTCCTGGGTTCAGACATGTGAATAGCCCCAGGGTCACACTCTAATTAATGATGATGTTCTCTTCTTCTCCCCAGCTGGAAGACTGCCTCCCAGAAACGAATCTGCCCACACTGACAGCTCGATTGAGGGTGATTGATGACTATCTGGAGACCACAGTACACATAATATAATATCTGCTGCGTAATTGCTTTAATTTACAGATGAAAATACTAGTTCTAGAATTGAGTTAGACTACAACGAGCGGCGTTTTATGGCGCTTTAGAGTGTTTGCAAATAAAAGATATCAGACGCAGCACATGCAAATTGTCCTGACAGCTCAGTATCTGCAGCCAGGAGAAACGTATAAAGAACGGGAATCAAATTACGTTAATAATCAGTTTTGATCTCCGTATTGATTGTTTTAGGAAGACGGGGAGAAAGTGCCTATTCTTTCCTCACCTGAAATGCTAACACCTCCTTTTTCCTGGGAATATGAATAACTTAGCCATTTGGTTTCTGCTACAGAAACGCTCCTTCATTCCTTCCACTATCCCTGTGCTGCCAGCATTTCCTAATGATACTTCTAGCTCCTATTTCCACGCCGCTTCCTACTGACGGTCTGTGGCATTGTTTGGGAAGAAGAGCCACACATTGCGTTTCCACAATGGGCTGCACGCATCCTTTGGTGCTGCTCCCTCTGCCTCCTGCGCTGACTGCGCCAGGAAAGGTTTATTTAAGCCCTGGAGTATGTAACTCACCGGTGCTGGGGAAGAAAACAGTTGCACTTACTTATCTCAAGAGCGGCTCCGTGTAAAGCACTATAATTAGCCAGGAGAGCCAGAGAACTGCCTGGAGAAGTCCTCCCAGTTTTCTAGGCTACAGTCTGGGAGATGTCCTGGTGTTGTGGGGTTTTATTTTTTTTTCTTTCTTTCCTTCTTTCGATACTACTGCAGATGTCAGCTCCGCAGTGGCCCATACGGGTTTTGATATTTAGATGAGTCTATTAAAGTTTAAAATACAAGGTGAAATTCAATATTTATAGTCCTTGTCTATTTATATACCACAGTTTTCTTTCACTGCACCATGCAAATACTCTGGTGCCCATTTTTGCACAGAACTTTCCTGTATTAATAATGATAATTATTTAGCATTTTTCTTTGCAGCCTGCCTGCTCGACTACTTTACCCTCGGTCAGCTTTGTGCCACTTCCAATCTTTATTCCCTAGAAAGCAGCCTTAAAAAAACAAACACCAAAACCACCACCACCAAAAACCGTAATAACCTTAGACACTTAATAACCTTAAATATTCAAAACTGACATTACATCTTCCTCCAGCGTTCATGTCTTGATTCGCTTATAATCTGCAAATAATGGCCCTTTATATGATAAGAAACTCCATGAAATTATATTTCATCGAGAATTTTTGGTGCCAGCGCACAAACAGGCAATAAGCCCCACAATCATTTAAAATAACCTTTGTGGTTCTTGCACATAAACAACGTAACACTGTTCAAATCCAAGCAAAGACGCTTAACGCTGTGGGCTATATCCTTAAGCATTTGGAAAATGCGAGCCTTTGCCATGCAATAAAAACCTGATCCTTGTCAAAGCCCCTTTTCCTGCACAAAGCAGTTAACAGCTTTCGAGAAAGAGAAACCCACGCCGTTTGCTCCAAAGTTTAGGCAAGTGAAGCTATGGCGCTTCATGGGAAAGGCTGGAGATCTCCCCTCCTGCGAGAGCCAGCCTGCGCGCCCGGGCCAGCAGGGATTTTGCAGCTAAAGCCCAGGCGAGCCTGGCTCCGAGAGCTGGGGGTTGTTGCTGGAGCCAAGCTTCATACAAGTTTTATAATAAAAGCGTGAAACGAGAAGGAAACACTGTGGTGCTGGAGCAGGCCACAGCAGGTAAAACAGAGCCTCTCCAGGACTCACGCTTTGATGGACGTCTTCAGGGACAGGATCTGGAGGCGGCTGATGCAGCTACACTTTCACTGTCTGCATTTCCATTGCCTCCTCTTTTGAAGGGGTTATTGCCACTCCTGGAAATATTTCAGCAGCAGAATTTGCTTATGGGCTAAACAGACTTTAGAGAGCTCTTGCAGTCGACTTCGCTTTACTTACGCGTTACAGATTTAAAGCAGCCTTGACACCGCCTGACAAACGCTGTGAAACTCTACACGTTGCCCATTGGAGGAATTGACACGGGACCGAGGGTAGCCCACAACATCCTCAAGTAGATTAGCTCCCATAAACTCTCTATAGACAGTAAAGGTGATTTTTTTTTTCCCGAGCCCATCTGAGGTGTAATTGCATCTCCTGCACTCTGAACCAAGGGACAGAGAGCTGATGCTGCCGATCTGCACAACCCTGGACAGTGGCTTGTGATCGGCAGAGTCCTGATGGCAAACCTAACAGTTGCGTAAGAAGGCGCCGCTAATTAATTTACTCAGATTACAACTACGCGCAAAATAAGCTGTTCAAAGCTATCCGTTTGAATGCTTTCATTTTGCAAGCCTTAAATCCTCTTGGCAAACAATCTAGATTAAAACAGAAAGGCCTCACATGCTCATTCTCTTCTTTGTGTTCATTAACTTTTCACACTTAGGAACTGGAGCAAACACACTCTCTCACGTACACACACACACATGCAGAGACAAAACTTTTCAGCAAGAGAAGCAAACGCTGCGACCCGGTCAGCTGTTGTATGGACGCTGCAACACATAGCCTCATTTGGCTGCCCAGTGCAGAGCATCTCCACGACGCTTTCAGTAGCAAAGCCAAGCTCGTACGAGGTTTCTCTTCCCAGCCCCTGTGTCCCCAGTGCCGCAGACTCGTAGGCATTCAACCACCACCGCCTTGGAGCTCTCTAACAGCGGCCAGCTCGAACACATTTCACTGCCAAGATAAAACTTTCCTACTTGTCAGGTCAAATTCTATACCTTTTAAAGTTTGCCTTAAAATCCAGAAAGTTTAACTCGATACCATACCTTACCTTAGCGCTCGCCGAGTATCATATCCGTGCTCCCTTCCCAAGAAATAACACATATGTTAAAATACATCTGCCCTCTGTCCTAGGTAAAGATTGCACAGAGCCAAATGATTCATCACAGATAGTTTCACTTCCCTCCAGCAGTTCGTTTTCAGCTGCCTTGCTGCTAAAGCGGGCTCCAAAGGGGGGGGGGGGGGAGGGGGGATAAACCCCATCGCTCTCCCCCACCCCCCGCTTCCGCAGAGAGAGACACACACGCACACAGGCATCACTATCAAAAGAAGATTATTTTTTTTTACCTGTGATCACGCCAGGCTTCGGCTAAAACCTCGTCGCAATGACTGTAACATGGCAGGGCTTCTCTCCTGTCGCCTGCGCCGGCTGCCTGTGCAGGGAGCTGCGATGGAGGGAGGCGGACATGTCTCGGTGTGAGCCACCTGCGCCGAGCCGCACAGTGCCTTCGGTCCCCAGGCGCCAACGCCACGTCCCTAACCCCCTGTACAAGAGTGACGTTCAAG
>NW_010185244.1:6689-26335 GCF_000695765.1 Mesitornis unicolor | reverse complement strand
CACTCAGGAGCTCTTCGCCTCGGTAACTCAGTATCTGTTATTCACAGTTATACATGAACTTTTCTAGTCAATAATTAGCAGTTTGCAGTTCATTCCAGTTGTCAGTGGTGCACTGTTAAATTCACATTTTGCAACTCATGCTCTAACTTCTATGATGACATACAAAAGTGGGGTAGGGGCGAACACGAGGAGATGCTAAGAAGAGTAAAGCTCTTGAAGCTAAATTCATGAAGTTTATAAAGCACTTTGGAGGTACGCAGTAAAATGTGCTTGGGAAGCATAAGGGATTATCATTGTGAGAAATAATATTTTTTGTAAACAGAGTATAATTCCATTTTGCTTGCACAGATGCATTCATCTCTCTGGAGGTGCATTCTTAGCGTCTGATGCTGGGGCCTCCAACACTAATCCAAGAGCCATGACCCTCTGAAATAAAGGATTTATTCCACTGTTATTACGATAACAATGCTCACACGTCGCATTTTCCTGACATCAAATCACTCAGAGTGTGAAGACACCTGTGGCCAAGGTAAGCTCATCTCCAGGCATGGCTCCAGTAGTGTCTAAGGTCAACTGCAAACCTGCTCCAAGATAGGGAGATGGGTTTAATAACTACTTCATTCAGTCCTATGCAGCAGCCTTCATCACCATTGCCCTAGGAGTCACAACTACACCATCCTTCATACTTTATTTCACATTCACATTCTGTTGGCACCTTTGTTTCCCAAATTACTTGGAAAGCAGTATAAGGAAGCATACCAGTCATCCCCCTCTCCCCACCACTTCTTTCCCTTTACTGTTAATGAGAATTAATGAATTGACCCAATCATCTAGTAGTCTGAATTTGATTTTCTGATTAATGGAATGATTAGTTGATGCTTAATCAGCAATAAACTGCCTTATCACATCTTCCTCCCCGTTCCTACAGATCCACTTTATTGTGCACTCTATATTTGTTCTGCCCTCCTCATTTAACATCTAGCCACATCGCTGATTCAAGACGAAATCCACCTATCTAGGTTTTCCTCCTAATCTTCAATGGATTCCTGACTGGTCAATCAGTCCAGCAGGTATGTATAAATCAGTTTAAAGATGGCAAGCAATCATTTTATTTCCTCAAGGTCAATCTCTCATTTCACAAACAAATCTTCACATGTTTTGCATGTTCATAAGAAATGAGAGTTTCCACATGTTTATTCCAGTCACATATTCTTGGCAATTATAGTACAGTCCCCAAAATCTTTCAAAAAAATATAGACTCAGCACAAGCAACACCAGTGAAATTATCTCCTTTTCATCCACTGTGCAACATACTGCTTTTTTTAATAGCAATCAGAGGCAGCAAGAGGTTCAGGTCTCTTCAGTGATCCAGGCACTGTGTGATTGCAGGAAACAGTTTCTGCCCCAGAAACCCTACAGGGGAATACAAAGCCAGAAAGAAACACAACAACAGAGGGAAATAGGAAATACCCATGCCAAGGAAGTGATAAAAGCTAGTGGACTCTCTGTGCACACAACTTCACATGCCCCAACACATGCAGCATGGCAGAAGCAGTCACTGGGACTCATGCTTGGGGCAGTATTTACATGATTCTGGTAAACTAATTAGGCCCCTTAAAGAGACTATATATAGAGAGGGGCTTCTCCTACAGGCATTGCAGAGCCTCCTAACACAATCTGTCTCTGGGGAGATTAGCAGACAGATCAAGCCCTTGTACTGGATATCCCTGGAGATGCAAGTATTCTCCCTCTTGCCCCCAGTCTATATTTTTGTGGTGCAATTTGCTGCTTAGGTTTCTGTCCATCATTCTTGTCCCTTACAGTTCTAAGAAGCAAAGAAGTTGCTGTCACTGTCAGATTAGGTTAAATCTGAATGGGTGACCTTCAAGGTGAAAGCCTTTGTTCGCTATTATTAATCAGACTCTTGAACTATCCACTGTTATGGACAATGATCCTTTTCCATGGTCACGGCTTACAAACCCTCATTTACAAAATGACTCTCACAAAGGGCCTGCCGGAAGGTTCAATAAAGAAATCTGACATAGCCTGGCTTCTGGGCCACAGCACATGGAATACAAAATCGGATTCATTAGTTCCCAAGCCTTTGCCAGGTTCCCTGCTACTCTCTACAACAGGAAAAATTATGACACTATTATGCAAAAAATGTTTTAAAAATCAATGTTGATTAATAAAAGTAATTTCAAGAAGCCGTACCAAAAAGTATTCAATTTTAAATTCATTTCCCCTGCTTAATTGTCTGAGAATATCTGAGTGACGGTATGGGAATATGAATGCATTGCCCATTCATTCCTGGATGAGCCCATGTTCTTTGATGGCAAAAGCGCCTCACCAGTCACCAACTTACCTCCAGTATACAGCTGCTCAAGAGCATCTGACAGGGCCAGTAAGAATTTTGTTGCTCCAATTCTGCCAGCACGCACTGTTAAAACACAATTTTTAGGTGAAGCACTAGATGCAGGTACAGTTTTCAAACAGCACATGAGAAACAAATAAGCACATCTGATGACAACCTCAGAAATTGTGCTCAGTACATAGTAGTCAGGAGATCCTTACAATCAAAAGCAACAAAAAATGTGTGTGGTCCATTTGATCACAAAGACACCATTTTAACAGTCAGTTTCCTATTTAAAAAAATATTAAAAAATAACAAAATAACTTCTCCAGCTTTTCCCCAGAGTTGTTGCAGATGCTTGTACATGATCTTCTTAGTGACACAGATGACTCTTGCCTTGTTCAAATCACACAGCTACAGCAATTATTTCCATGGGAAAGTAACTATCTGGAAATACTAATTGTGTTTATTAGATTTTCCAGATATTAAACAACAGCCTTTCAATAAAGAAGAGATGCTGGCACATACTCTGTGGACAACAACTATGTACCAGCAGGATCCTCAGCACTGAAACCAGCTAGAAGGGGACTCCAAATGCAGACACTGGAGCAAAACATCAAACTTTTGGAGTGCCTGACCAAAGATTCAGCTGCATTTTTATTCTAGTGCATTATATCTATAGTAACATTTGGGCTCAGAAGTGCCTTCAAGTTCAAGGTCATTTTGGCATGTTCCTATCTTCAGAAAGAACTTCAGGAACACCCTTTTTTCTAGGAAAAGCCTCAAAATGCTCTATAAACTTTGAAACACAGGGACAATTTGACAACCTGAGCCATACCCCTCAGGGAATGAATGTGTTAGCTGTTTAATGGTGCATCAGAATAGAGTACAAGAATACCAGATAGGAAGTGAAAATTCAGGGAGGAAGCAGAGAGAAAAAATTAGGGCACATTTTAAGGGAGCAAAGTTATATAACAAAAGGTCTGAACTCCAGTCTAGAGTTAACATTGAGTATACCATTTTGCTCTTTGGTGCCACTGTTTTTATCTGCAGAACATAAATGGTGGTATTATTTGCTCATATTTGCACAATAAACTGAGATCTACTGTGACTGTAAGTGTAGAGTCTTAGTAATATCAAAATCTTCTAAAATGATGGTGAAACTGCACTTTTTGCCAAATGTATTTTAAAAGGCATATGAGCCCAGTGTAATTGTTCCATTTCCTCAGGGCAAACTTTTTGACTAATATTTGCCATTATTTTCTAAATAGAAATTTGACAAGATAGCACATCTATCTAGACAGACACATTTCCAGCAGAGTGTTCATGATCACAGATCTTCAGGAAAGGGCTTTATTTCTCAAGTCTGTTCAGTTATTGGCAATACTATATACTACATGCAAAAGAAAGACAACAAACAGATTGCAGCTCCTAAGTTTTCCCAGCAGTCAAGGGTTTCTTGTGTCATATAGGACCACACTTGACTGCTTAGCCTGGCTACAGTGTAAAGCAGAGTGTCTACAGAAATAAGACCATTTCTCCTGTGCACAGCATGGCCCTTGGTGTGGCACTTCAGTCTGAAGCAGTGGATGACATGTTCCTTTTAGCACGGGACTGCAGTTTTTCCTCAGGTTGGAAAATAAAGACTGTCACCTACCAGCTTCCTGTCATCTGCACTGTGGGTGCAGGCAAAGAGCTTTGGAAATCTGAAGCTCTGTTGTGCTGTGGTTATCACTCTCAGTTCTTCTCTTCAGAAGAGAAATAAGCTGAGTGGTTCCCCTGGCTGCCATAAGATGAAATGCAGAGGACAGACAACACCAGAAGGAGTCAATGAGATGCAGAAACCAGGAGAAGAAACAGGAGGGTTAAAGGCTTCATGCGATTGTCAGTGGCGTGACAGGGAGTCACATTCATGATGAACAAGGTGTCACGCAATGAGGCGGAGAGCCCACCGAGGCGCACCAGCCATGTGGGTATGATTGCCCATGCATGTGTGCACTCTTAATCCACAGTAAATGAGAGGCAGCTTATTCCCCACGGTAAGAGGGGTACACTTCTTCACACGCACAAAGGGAAAAGAGGAGATGCAAGAGCAGCTGCTGTGAAGCTGCTGACACATGGTGAGATGCAAGTTGTTTGTGTGCCCATACTCTTAATCTCCAGTGTTCAAAAGGAGAAGCAGTGTTTTGCTTTACAATTTGTATCCTTTGGAAGGCTTCACAAAAGCCCCTTGAAAATTTGTGTGAGGGAAACTGAAAGCCTAAACCCTTTGGTTTTATCCACCGTCCTTGACCATCAGGATAACAAGATGCTCAACAGAGAAACAAAAGCTGAGCAGGAGGAAAAGTGGGTTCAAAGGAGAGATGAAAGTGGCTGAGAGGGAGGAGGATGCCCTGATGCTGAGCAGCACACACCAGGGAATTTTTCTCAGCTTTAGAGAAACGCAAGGACAGAACAGGTAAAGCCACAGCCAGGATCATAGGATATGGGAAAAGAAGAAACAGAAATAGGTGGTGATGTTTAAAGGAAGAAAACTGAATTCAGGCAATGCAGCTGGGCCTCTACAGGAGCAATTATCTAATCAAAACTCATTCTGAAAAACAAACCCAGATTTTTAAATTTTTTTTTGACTCCCACCAGTCAGTCTTACCCCCACTTCTCTGTAAAAAAGCAGAGCACACTTCAAGCTGTGCCATCCCAGCTGTGCGTGGGAGGCTGCCGCAGAGCTGACGTGTTTAGAGCCTTCTCCCAGACGACACCACTTATCTACAGTGCAACGCCACTTACGTGGGCACTGAAAGGCAGAAAGAGACGACCGCAGAGCTAAATGTTGTGGAAAAACCGATCGCTATTCTGACAACATTCAATAGGGACTATTTTCATGGCCTCTTGTATTCTTTGTCTGAGGATGGTAAACAGTGAAGCAAAGAATGGCAGATCTCTGGGACTTCTGCAAATGTGCATAAATCACAAAGCACTGAGTTTATTGTTGAGCAGCTTTCATCCATTTTGGTTCCAAGGTTCTGGTGGTACCGAGATTCCCATGGATAACTGCACACTTCCAACAGCTGGTCTTTGTCTGTGGTAAACAGATTTAGGAATAATAATAACAGCAATATGTCTTACGTGGCATGACTTGCACCAGAGCAGTAGTTCTGTTTTTGCTGAGATCCAGAAGGTTTTCAAAGGTGCAAATTGAAGTGATCTGCTTGCACCAGAATCAAACCTCAATAAAGATACCCTGCAGAGGTGCAGAAAGAGGTTTGCACTGAGTACGGCTCACATGGTATTTGAATAGTCCAAGCTGCCAGTGTTTACGCCCCATTGTATGCTAGTTTTGCTCAATCCTTCAAGGTGTCCCCCATGTTTAACACAAGGGATATAAGAGAACATAGCAGACAGAGAGGCTTGCCTCTTACAACTCCCTGTAAAGTTTAATCAGTACCAACACTAAGCTTGGGACAGTGAAAGATGTCCTGATGGCTCAGATGCCGGAAAGAAATTACCTAAAGCCATCAGGTCTTTCAATCATTTATCATATTGAGAAGCTTTCCAATTAAGATTTCTAGCCCTGTTCTCTGCCTGTGGGTGGTACTTTTATTTTATTCTTCATTAAAACCTTTTGAATAAACTATTCAGCAGCTTTTGAGACTGAAATAAAAATGAACAGTCCTTAGTATGTATTTGCAGAAAAGCCTGAACTGCAACATCAAAGAAAATGGTATTGAAAATAACCACTGGTATGTATCCCTCCTTTTGGGAGCAAAATAATTTGGAATAGAAAAGGACTGTGAGCCTGAACCATGAAGCATTTTGCAGACAGCAGAGCTAGAAAGAAAACATCCTGATCATCTAGTCCAGCCTTCCACATCACAAAGACATTAGGGCTTTCCTGATTCATTTCTGTTTGGCCTACCCTTCAGAAAATATTGTCTGGGTCCCAATATTTTGGTGATGGAAAAGCAATCCTATCCCATCGTACCTGGTGCCTGCGTTTAGTAACAGTTATGAGTGGAAATGTTTGCTCTATTTTCAGATCAAACCTTTGGAAGTGCCCACCCCAGTGCTGCCAGATTGAAGGCCCTGGGGAAACGCACCCATACCTGTCAGAGCCCCACAGCAGTGAGAGCTGTCAACAAGCATTAAAAGCTACAAACAGACTGGTTTTGCTAAAGCTGCATCTACTTTCAGGAGCACCCAAGTCCCATCCTCACTGCAGCAGTATCAGTGTTTTGCAGTCTTGGACAAATGCCTGTGGAAACATTACAGAATCATTATACTTCATTTCCCCACATTTTCTGCTGAAGAAGAAGTAGCAAGCGGAATTTTTCATTTACTTTCCAGCACATGTTAAGCTGTGCACTGTTAAACTGCCGCCTTGTGCCGGCACAGAGGTGGCTCTGTGTTCTGCAAACCTCTCTGAAATCCTCTGGGATAAAAGGAGCTTTCCAACAAAGTTTATTGCTTTTAATTATTGATTGTTTAAAATATTAATAAAATATGACTCCAAAATCTAGTTGTGTTAGGCAACCTGAGCAAACAAAGCTTTGAATCTGAGACTGCCATGTTCAGACCTGTGACAGATTCTGCTAAAAGTGCATTGAATATTTGAGGTAATGACTCCTCCTGGAGATGTGAAGCCAAGAAGAGCCTTGTGCCTGGATTGCCCCCTGTTTCATTTAGGAAATAAGAAAGATTAAAGAGTCCGTTGTACTGCTGGGGTACATTAGGACTTATTTAGCTTTCCCCTGAGGCTTCAAGTGCCTGTGCTAGGTCTGAGATGCTAAGCTAGATGAGTCCTTGAAGGTAAAACATTTGTTCCTACTGGCTTTAGCAGTTCTTTAAAAGACCAATATGTTTTTCCATACATATACACCTACAAAGCCTTTAATATACAAATTTTAGGGCATCAAATGGGATTAGGGAGAATTCCCCTGTACGTATGCAGTATCTGGTTGTACAACTACAGGTGAGCCTGGCACCTTTGAATTCAATTGAATTTTGACACTAATTTCATGAGGTTGACATTTCAACCCTATATTTTCCTGCTAGTATCCGATGCAAGTCCTAGAGAAAAGGTAGTAAGTTTGACAGCAGTGTTTGCTTTCCTGCAAAATGCACCATCTCTCTGGTAGAAATATGACCTTGCCCTACAAATCACAGTCAAGTAAATGAGTGAAAACAGTTAACAGTGCGGCTCATTTGTGGAACTGAGGGTCAGCCCATCATTTAAAAACAGTGAATTTAATGATGTCTTGCGTTCTGAGTAATTTAGTCCCAGTAAGCATACTAAAAAGTTACATTTACATTTGAAACACTTCTTGGGCAGGACTCCACAGAAATTATAGAACATCATTTAACAGTTCGTTTTCCTGGCCTATTTTCTTCCTCCCCCCCCCCCCCCCCAGCCCAGTTTTACTTTTCCATAAACACATAAATCAGCATCATCTATATTCATTAGGTTACTCGACTTGTTCTGTGCAAGATTACCCGTTTTGCATGGTTTTTCCCCTTTCTGATTAATATAAATGACTTAAGTTAATTATGTTTCTCTTCATAGAAAAATGTATTTGTCAAACTGTAAAAGCATCAGTGAAAATAAACATGTAGGTTTTACAAGGGGATAGATGTGCAGAGATCCACATGACTGTGCACCATCCCAAGTCTTATCTCAGAGGTGGCTACAATCCCTTGTCTCTGCCAACAAGGCCTTACCCTCATTTAGCTGAGAACACCAGTTTGACCCAAGATTGATGAGGTCAGCAGAAAATAATTAACCCGCTCAGATCTACAACATTAGCCTGGAGTAAACATGAGCCCTTTTCCATATTTGCATTAGATATGCAAGAGCTTTAACCTGGAAATCTCCCAGGATCCTCTATAGGTCTGATACGTCTACACATCCAACTTTATTTCTTTGTTCTGCATGGTCCTAGATCTGGATGGCTCCTGAAGATGCCAGTTCTCTTGAAGCTTCCTCAGTTTCAACTGTCTGCTCAATTTTTGCTGTCAGGGACACTCCATAGAACAAAGGAGAATGCATTACAGGTAAACAGCATTTGCGATTTTGTTTCCTTCCATTCCTTTTTTCTAGGCAGTTCTCATTCAACTGTCTTTTCCCATCTTTCTAAGGCCTAAACCTCAAGTAAAAGAAAGAAAACAAAACAAAACAAAACAAAACAAAACAAAACAAAACAAAACAAAACAAAACAAAACAAAACAAAACAAAATAAAATAAAATAAAATAAAATAAAATAAATCCTACAGGTGAGAAAGCTAAAAATAAAGTAAAATGGGAGATTTTCCATTACAGACTGAGGAGCAGGGGGTCTGACTTCTGCAGGAACAAACCAGCAACATTCAAGTAGCCCTACATCGGTGTCACAAGAGGGCTGGCAGTTCTGTAGCCTGCAAACATGACCTATCCTACTCTCCAAATCCCCATGAATTGCAACACAGGGGGAAGAGAAAGGCTGTCTGTGTTGCAGAATAACTGCCTCTAAGTCCTCAATTCCTGAAAAGCAAAGAAAATTAAGCAAGTTGTTTGCAGGATAGTAAGGACAGCTGCATCAAAATCCTTTTCCACATCTCATTCCTAAGAGGAAGCTTGACTTGGGCTGTAGTTGCACCCCTATAAGCATTGTGCCCCAATGCAGCAGCATCCAGCATAAGCTGGAAATTGCAGAACTAAGCCCAAAGCCACTTTCTTTTCACACCTTTTACAAGTGTTTGTGAGTCTGCATCCGGACTCTATCCTTGCACTAAGCACAAATTTGCGTGACCAGCTCCTGAAACTGTTTCTCCAGTGTTTCTCCCATTTGAGACACTGATATATCTGCCCACCTATGGCCTCATCTGGAACAGGAAACTTTTGAGGAGCCTTTCAGGAGTGAGGACATGCAAAATAGCCTTTATTCATTTAAGCATTCCTCTAGCCACCAAATCCTGTCAAGCCAGGCTGATTATTAAGTCTGAGGATTGGGACAGTTTCTATTTGTTCCAGCTCAGCTCTTCTACCCTTGCTTTATTCCATCTGGCCAAAGTAGCTTTAAATCTGGGAAGGCCAATGTGCTGACATTGGATTTACTCAGCCCGAAGCCAAAATAATTATTGGAATCTATTAAGGAAGGGAAAAAAAAAAGTATTGGCATCTGATTGACTTAGTTCCTGTTCAAGTCAAAAGTCTGCTGATCTGTAATTGGAAATCAGTTTTGCTTTCCAGGGAAACAAGCAAGGCCTGGCATGAGCTGTCAGCTGAGGTCTTAAGAGAGAGGACTTTTGCTCAAGAGGCCCCCTGTTGTGACCTTTGAGTGTTCCTGAAAAGCTAAACATGGAAGATAGCAAAGTTTGTACATTCAATAACAAATCTAGTGTCACCGTTTCTAGCACAGGCATAGGTTTTTCTTTCTTACCCTGAAGTGACACTTTTCTGTTTCTGATTTTTTTTAATTCTAGTCCCATTTCATTGTGCTCTCATATGCAAATCCAGTGACATGCTCTGCTGTGATTAAATTGCACACAAACCCGCCACTGCAACCACAGTCAAAAGTGTAGGTCCAACATGTCCAATAATTATTTCACTTTATCCATGCAGCTCCAATGCCAACTGTGCCAGACTTGCTGCACGTGTGACAGAAATCAGCACTGTGCCTCCACAGCAATCACCAGTCTGGATTTCTGGACAGCTGCTATTACAAAATGATGCACATATGAAATCTGGGGCATCTCTGGCTGTGCCAGTAGGCTGGAGGATGATTTGTAGAAAAAACAATTTGGTTTCCAAATCAGCATTCTCTAGAGCATGAGCTTAGAACCGTCTAACTGATAAGAGTAGAGTTTCTGGGTTGGAGCCAGGAAACAACACTCAACTGAGGCACTACAAATAGGGATTTGAAACCAGATGTTGCAGCTTTTTACCCATACTCCTTGTAGACGCTTTTCTCTGCAGGTCCTATAGCAAGTTTTGAGGAAAGCAGAATATTATTACAGTATTTTATAGTGGAGGGACTGTGAGATACAGGAATACAGGATGTATTTTCAAAGGCACAACTGGGAATGACATACCAAATTCTCTTCAACTCTCACCTGAAGAAACTTTCCCAGGAGTGGCTTGTCCAGCTGCACAAAAAATATCAGCATCACAGCTGGCAACAGGATCAGGTGCTCCCTGCCTGGAGATCTCTCCACAAGACCACACTCTTCCTCTGCCTCATTTCTAACACAACCCAAACAGTGTGTCTCTGCATGTCTTCTCATCACTCCAGCTTCTGATATAATTGATATTAATCTCCCAGTGTTGTAGATATTTGCAATGCACCAGATGGGCCATTGTTTAATTAATAGTGCTGCTTTCATTCAGTCTGAGCTTGATTAAATGAAAACTCCATCTGTGGGGAACCAAAACCTGCAGGCAGGATGCAGGAGAGTGATGCTGTTACTAGCTTTGATGATTTTGAGACAAGAGGTTGTATGGGGTGAGGCTACATTTCCAGCCATTTTTGAGGAGGAATAAGGGATCTTCTGTCTCTAGGTTGACATTAAAAACTTGTCATTAAAATGACCTAGGAAAGAAAGGGAAGAAGAGTGGGTGACTGGTGTCTGGGAGAGAAAAACAAGAAGGCAGGATGAGGAGGGAAACTAAGGTGTGCTCTGCCTGCAGGGATAGAACCCAGGGAATAGTGGGGGACAAAGAAGGCCAGAAGTTATCTTCATGCCTCCAACATTTGGAGTTGATTGTTGAGTGATCATGGCCTTGAGACCAACTTATGAAGCCTGTGTTCCCATCCAGCACTGGACATCCACTCCTTACAAACACTGCAGACCTGCCCTAAGGTTAGAGGGTTGTTTGGCCTTCCAGCACATGCTACTATCCATCTCGGACACCCCCATACTTGGGAAGCAGCACAGCACACTCCTACTTCCTTCTGTGCTCAGAAAATTAACGTGTGGCCACCACAGCTGTAGCAGGAGCGAAAGCCCAGCATACTATTTATGTGATCTCTGATAACTTATGGCATAACATCAGAGATCACAAGAGTGAACGTGAAGGAGAAGGGCTGCCAGAGAAGACACTGGCACTGGGCTGACCTGAAGCAGTTAACCTAGGAGCACCAGAGCCACTCCAGGGTCTGTCAGCAGCTCTGGGGCTGGGTTGGGGGAACATGGCACCCTTTTAAGGACTATGCACACTGCACATTGTGCAGGCTGTGGAAACAGCTCAGACCTCTGTGCAGCACAGCACTGTGCCGCTAGGTGTGCTTCCCCTCTGAATGCTTTTAATGTGCACCAAGTACTTTTAGGTAAAATTAATTGTACCCATCAGTGAGTTTTGGGGGTGGCTTTCCCATACTGCACAGCACACACACAGCCTAGGTATCATTCTTTCTGTTTCTAGCATCCATCTTCCTTGCTTCAACTGCTTGCTTCTTTTCTAGAGCAAAAACAGGTGAAGTCTGAGGCATGATTTCAGAGGGCCAGAAATAAATAGCATGTAAAGAGTGTGTTGTTTCATGCTCTGGCAACTGATCTGCATTGAAAATCACAGCATACTGCTGCTGCCAGGCCTCGGAGAGACTCCTCTGGTCCAAATTATAGCAGTCTGCATATTGAGGCTGATAAAGGCTTGTACCCAAGCCTTCCTGACAATCCAGGGTAGGGGTTGTTGTTACTACTGCCTTGAATTCTTCCAGTTTCAGAAAGAGTTTGGACCTCAGTGCATACAGGTCCATATCGTCCTCTTTCATGGAGAAATGAGGCACAATCTCAGAAATAAGGAACCCAAAGCCATAAAAAATGACTGATTCAGATAATTGCATCTGCAACACAGACCATGATCATAGATGGTAAATCCTGAACCTTCAGGATCAGTCTTATTCAGCTGTAGCAAATTAAGCCATCACCAAAAGGGATGGAAATCCATGAACTTTTTGTCTACTCTTAGCCCATAGAGGAGGTCTTTTAACTTAAATCAACAGAACACATAAGTGGTGATCCTGCAAAAATTCAAAATTGTGAAAAGTCTGAGACTGTGTTTCACTGGATTTTCTCACTGCCTCTATATCTGGCCATTACAGAGGTTCTAGCACCTCTAGACAGTCACTGAAAAGATAGTTTCCAAAAAACATTGAATTAAAAAGATCTGTTACAGTTTTTAAAATCAAATTAAGCTTAAGGTGTCTAAATGAGCTGGGTATCAGACTGATTTTGGAGGCAAACAAGCAACCACACAGGCAAGGTGAACAATCAGGGGGGCCAAGGAGCTAGGCTGTTTGTTGGTGTAGCATTTTCCAGAATGTGCTCTGGTTCTGTATCCCCAAAAACCTTATGCTATAAACCAAACAAATAAACATATGGCAAATATCTATACTTGAGTGATGCTTCCCAGGCAAAACAGGCAACTTAACCTACAACCCCAGATGTTATACTGAGCACTTGCAAACTAGCTTTGGTCCTCCCATGTGCATGAATTTCCAAAAGATCTGAAGTTTGTACACTCCTAGAATTGTCCCCTGGGCTTCCCAGCTGGCATAATTCCCAACCTTCCTTCTGCTTGTTTTCTTTCCCCCTCCTGTGGAAGTTTATTTCAAAGAATTAATTACTGTCATCTTACATTATCCTTGACTCATTACTTCCAGATGGTTCTATTATTATTTTTCTTCCCAGCTACACACAGAAGTGTTGCGACCATCACTGAAACGGAGCCAGCAACAGCAGGGTACACAGTCTTTAAAGATGGAAAAGCCTTTTATCCACTTCTTCATTTTGTCTCCTGAAAGGATGTTTCTTTTTTCTGTACATTCTCTGTTCCAGCATTTCCCAGTTTTCTTCTGACTGACCTTGTATTCTCCAAGCATCTGATTTCAGTATCTTCTTTGCTTCACTTTTACACTAATATATCTCCTCATAAGGTGCTCCCTGCTATTTGGACTAACTACACATTTGCTTACTCTTCACACAGTCTTGTTCCTCTTTCTTCCCAAAAGGCGGGTAACTATCATTACTCTCATCATGTGGATGAGTTGAGAAGAAAGCATTAAGCTAGAAGAGACAGGAGCAGATATCACAGCTCCTGTCCACGAGCAGTGACATTCAGACACAGCTCTGTCACCTCCCAGCACCAACCCTATTATTGTAGCTGTGAAGTACGACGCATGCACTGTAGCCCTCTAACAACAGGCTCCTGCCTCACTTTCTGCAGCACCTGGACTTGCATCTTGCCTTGACCACGGTCTCAGTCACCACTCATGTGCAAGGGGAGCACTTCATATTGCATGATCCCTTGTGGCAGATACATCCCCAGCACTGGATTCCAACTTAAAAGTTAGAAGAGAAGATGCATGAGATGCTTGCCTTATTTCTAGTTACATTTCTACTTAGCTGTGAATGTCCTGACCCCCATTTATCCCCACCTCATCCTCAGTCCTGATGCAGCACTGCTGTGGGCTAGAATTGGACTGCATGGAGAGATGGAGAGACTTCCTATCTTGTAGGCCTGATGTCGTTTCTGCAAGACTTGACTGAAAGTATACACCAGCATTAAAGGGTTCATGGGAGGCTCTTCCTGCCCTCAACATCTCATGTGGCACCTCTACCTTTTTCTGAAAATAACAAGTGAGATTATTAAGACAGAGATGTGATACAACCGCATTGCAATGGAAATGCATGAGCAAAGAAAAACCCCTTGTAGTGCCACTCTGCAAAGCTCTCTGAAGACGATAACAAGTTCAGAGTCCTGCTGTGTGAGACCTATCTTCTTGCATGATCTGTCCTTCAGGGCACAAAAGTCACCACTAACCACTCATAGAAGATGAATAATATTAAAAATTAAGCTTTCCATGGGACTTGCAGCAGCTGCACCTCATTGGCAATCCCTCCATGCACCTTGAGTTCTGTTCTGTCTCAAGCAAAACAGTGGTTAAACAAAATCCATGAAAGCAAACATTTTCCCAATTTTGTTCTGTGTGTGTGCTTGTGTTGATGAATCATTCATAAACTAGTCAAAACATTCAATATTCATAAGCAGGGATCAAAGACAGGAAAATCAAGTGAAGGAAACATTCCCAAGTTTCACTCATCTTGCAGGCTCATCCTACTTGTAAATTGCTGCTTGCTCTAGGTTTTCCTAGTCCTTCAAATATTTCCATGTCCCATGCGCACCTTTTCTTCAGGCTTTAATAAATACTGAAATACTGATGTTTATATTTCAGTCATCATCATTCTCAGGCTCATTAAGTTTCAGATACTGGGTTCAGCTGAGATGTACGAGGCAGTTCATGTGTCTTGCAAGGACCAGGTTATTTGTGGGCTCAGGAAGACATTACTGTGTTGGATCTATCCTGCTCATATTTTGAAGATTTTTCTCTCAGAGGCACAGGCAAGAGACTAAAATTTAATGTGTTTCTATATCATGTATCTTAATGGAAAATGAGATTCTCAAACATAAGAAGAAATCATCGGGGGAAAAGTACTGACTTGCTCCAGACATGTAGAATACAACGCATGTTTATAGATCTTTGCCAGTTAGTACAGATAAATAATTTTCAAAATGTAATTTGTTCACAAATGGCTCACTTTGGTTCCCAGTCACTCATAATGTGTGAATAGTCATACAGCATAATTTTTGTTCTTGGACTAGATGACTGAAACTTGTATGTGAGATATACCTCCAACCAGGAGACCAGTGAATGACAAATAGCAAATAACTCATTTTCAGAATGTATTCTGGAAACATTTACAATTTGCAAACATTTTCATAAATTCCCAGCAGTCACTGGGATATTGGTGAATAATGAGTTGCAGTGCCTCTGCAAACAGCCATGAATTTCATTCAGGACAACAGTCATACAAGTTTTTTTCATTATTCAACCAGCTGTACCACACAATAACTTTGGAGCTATCCCCTAAATTCCAGCAGCAGGTTGATCATTGCTGGCAATGATGTGGAAAACAGTTTGAGTTAAATTATCAAGTGCTGGTTCAACTTGCAGAAGTTGAGCCCAGTTCCCTGTGTCTGGAAAGTTAACTAGCAAATCCAAAGCCAAACGCTGCCTGATCAAGCCAAAGCCAAAGTCAAACACTTCCAGATCAAACCAAGAGCATTTCACACTCATGAGAGAAAAGGAGGTAACAAGATCCTTTTGAGTTGAGCCTGCACAAACTGGGTGTGGAAACCACTGAGAGTTAGGTTTGCAAATCTTTTTCTGCATACATCTCCACTTATACGATGATAGAAGCCCATAATTTTTCACATGTATTCTTTATCCTATAGAAACACAGAATATATATTTTGCTTTTTAGCCCTCCTACATATGTCAAAAGAGTCCCTAATAAGCTCTCCTGCTGAGCAACATTAACGCAGAAAATATGGACCCTTAGGAAATAGGAAAGTTTGAGCAGCAACAAAGAACAGATGTCCAACGGAAATGAAAAAGATAGAAAAATAAAACCCTCACTTACAGAAGTGATTGCAAAAATATGAATGTGTTATTATAAAAACATGCACACACCAAATCACACTCCCACATTTATCCCACAAGAGGTAGAAGCAGCAGGATGCTCCAAGTGTTCGGGTAGCGCTTCCAGAAATTCACCAGAGGCTGATACAACAGCAGTGTTTATTTAATAACAGAAGCACTCAACCAACTGAGCTAGGCACACTAATTAGCACAGAAACAGCTGCAGTCACAAGGGGGAAGGTGGTTTCATGGGAGAATGTGGTGCTGTGGCCATAGTGCTCACCATGGGACCCCAGGAAGTGGCAAGATAAGAATTACAGTACTACTGAGTAATAAAGAGACTGAAGAACAAAAGTCGCCTTCCTAAAGCAAGTGGAGCAAGTGAGTGGACTAATATCACCATTTCACTTTTTGGGCACTAAAGATAGGAATGGGATGGAGAAAATGGCCCATTCCCTAGCCACTCTGGTTTAGCTCTGCCATGCAAATGGCATAGGAAAGGGAATGCGATGTTGAGAGTGATTTCCCTTAGGGAGATGAAAGAGAGGGCATGGGCTGTCATTCTTGCTGCTCTCACCCAAACAACTGTTTTCACCTCCAGGAGAGCCATTCTCTCCCCTCAGTAAGGACATGGTCATTAGTGGCCACCTGATCATTAGTACAGCTGTGTATCCTGCCTGCCCTCCTGCCTCAGAGCAGACTTGCAAATGGCAGATTGCATGTTAAGCACATGGATGTATTCAAGCCCAGAGGGTCATGAAATCCATACAGCATGCAAGACTCAGATAGCCTCAAGATCTGGGAGAAACCTACCCATTGGGACCATGGGGTTGCAGAGAGCAAGAGAGAAGGGTCAGCAAGTGGCATTTGTTTAGCTTAATCTTTGGCATTTATTTAAGAGAAGATAAATTCTTTACAAGCAAAACAAGGGGAAAAAGAGAAAGAACCTGTGTTGCTGTGCAAAGCTCACTAGGTAATATAACAGCTACCTTTTCAGGTCTTTCCTTTAAGCTGTCAAAGTACGGATGCTACCATAAAATGGTATTAATGCCTTTGAAAAAGTAGCCTGCATTTCCAGTGGGGTGAATTACTTTCGTTTTGCATTAAAGAAAGAAAAAAGAGTGGAGAAGATTGTTGTAACTGAAGTCATCTTGCTTTGGGATTAATTTACAAGTTATTATTTACCTCTCCCTGGCACTGCCTGCAGCTTCTTCTTGTGGTTCAGCAAGGGAAGCAGGGACTATGGAAAGAACAGGAACTTTATTAGGGAAGATAAAGCAGTACAAAAGCAGACAACTGAGAACTCGTCATGGCTCACACTATGCCCTGCAACAATAACAAAAAAGGCTCAGAACAGCACCAGGAAAGGAGCTGATCTGACTTGAAACAAGTGCATGCCCATGTGATAGATCACCAGCTTGTGGGACACAATCCAGCTGGTGATAGACATCATAGCCATGACAAAAGCCCCAAGCTCTGAGCATCCCACCACACTCCCACAAAGAATTCATTCAACACCACCTAAACCAGTTGGAAGTAAAGACCCACAGATACAGGCTTGTAAAGGAAACACAGCAGGGGTGTCCAACTCCAGTGATCACCTGCTGGACACCACTGCTACCCAAAAACTCTATAGGGCTTTACATTGAGGCCCTACATTTAACAATATCAGCCTGAAATGAATAATGACACACTTTGACCCCGCTAGTGTTGACATGGTTAAAACCACTAAAAAGATGTTGAAAGCAGTTCAGAAACTGTGTGCAGAAGAAGTGTATGGGCACAACAGACAACTTTTTCTAAGAGGTGGTTTGTCTGCATCACTAAGGCAGGGAGGGGTTAGTTTAAACTGCTATTGCTCATACTGTGGCAAAAGGGTCTATTTTTCCAAGATTTTCACACTTCTGCCTTCTGTCCTGAAAATCCTTCTGAGATTGTCTTAAGCACTGGATTCCTTAGAGATTAAGGGAAATACAAAGGAAAGGAATGGTGACTGAAAATTTTGCTAAGATCCGTTGAGCAAAGCAGCACTAGGACAAACCAGCAACAAAACCTCTCTGCCTTCTAGATTATTGCCTAATAATTGTTATATATATTTATAGAGGGGAAGGGGAATGACATTCCAAGGAAGATTAACCTGAATTCTAATCATAGAATAGGTAAGGTTTTTTATTTTATTATTTCCTAAAGGAAAAATGCAACTTGGTTATTCAAAACAAACTAACAAAAATAACACCAAAGAAGCTGAATCTGCTTTCATCTGAAGAACAGAGAAGTGCCACTGCAGACTTGAGCAAGAAGAATATTATGTGGGGCACAGTAATAAAAACAGGCAACTTAATTAAAGCTCTGCTAGAGGTGTCCATGCCTGCAGCTCACCACCCAGAATTGCAGCTCATGTTTGAATGTACCAGCTCCCATGGGTTATTCAGCAATTCTTCCTCGCTCCTCCCTTCAGTTTTAATTTCCCCTCTCCTTAGTTTTACTTCGAGGGGCTTTCATTTCTCTCTCCCTTGTTATGTGCTGTGTGCTGCTTCACAGGTTGTCAAAGGCCACCTGGATTTGCCATTGCCCTTGGCAGGCAGACAAGAAGCATGGTACTGCTGGTGCATCTGATTTAGTTTGTTTCTTGCAACGGTTTCTCTTCTCTTCTTTTGCACATCCCCAGCACACTCTGGCCCTGTTGTTTTCAGACAGTGTGCCCCAGCAATGTGCCCCACACCATGGTGCAATACCTTGAGCACTTGTGCTGCCTGTGGAGACCTGAGGTGCACCTCCTTCTCTGAGCAAGGTGTGAGGTCAGGGGCAGCTTCAGGATAGGCTCTGCTATTTTTAGGTATCCACGTTGTCCAGTTCAAGCCATATATATGCACTGTGCAGCAATGTAAACCTACCCTTTATCACCTACTGACCTGACGATGCTCTGCCCAGTGCTCCCAGTGCTTTGGTAGCCTGTAGAGCCTGGTAGCCCAAAACACATTCATCACTGCTCGCTCTCTGCCTGAGGGAGAGCCCAACTGGATGCATGTATTTGCTTGTCTGTCCTAGGCTGACTTGTTAATTTTTTTATTGGAACTACCTACACAGACCATTTGAATTTTGAACCTCAAGGAGCATATACTCTGCCCAGTGATTGAAATGCAGGTGTTTATCCCACCTAGCAAGTGTCAGCAAAGTCTTATAACTCATGCTTAGACAACACAAGGCAATAGACTTTTTTTGTTTTTATTTCTTTGTTATTAATGAGATAGCTTCCTCTCTGGGTATTGTGAGTGGCAGGAGGTAGAGACCTGCCAATCAAAATGTTAAAAGGACTTTGTCAATGTCACATTTCATCTGCAGCTCTCTATTTGTTTGACCACAGAAACAATGTTCCAATTACAGCCCTGCTATTTGCAAGGTGAGAACACAAGGTCTCCCCTTTGCACACAGAAACGTGAAAAAACTCAAGCTGCTGTTTTCATCCAGAAACATCAGAGAATACAAACTAAGTCTTCTCACAACAGTTCATCTTTGTAAAAGTGCCATCATGAGCATCCTCAGCCAACAGCAGAACACATCCTGCCCCCATTAAATCAGAGTTCAACTTTTCATCAGCTTCTTAAATGGAAATGTTTGCTACTGGTATACAGCACCTTGAAAAAACTCAAGCTGCTGTTTTCATCCAGAAACATCAGAGAATACAAACTAAGTCTTCTCACAACAGTTCATCTTTGTAAAAGTGCCATCATGAGCATCCTCAGCCAACAGCAGAACACATCCTGCCCCCATTAAATCAGAGTTCAACTTTTCATCAGCTTCTTAAATGGAAATGTTTGCTACTGGTATACAGCACCTTC
>NW_010185244.1:0-6664 GCF_000695765.1 Mesitornis unicolor | reverse complement strand
AGTGGGATAATCCCTATCATTACACATATAGTCCTTTGAGGTTTCTTATGCTTTCTACATTAATGGTTAAAAGGGTCATTTCCACCACAGGCTGTTCTACAACAGTGTCACCCACATCCATTTTCACAGCTTCATAGACTTGGACACATGGAGAGGAAAATACTTGTTAATGAATCATAGAATCATAGAATGGTTTGGGTTGGAAGGGACCTTAAAGACCATCCAGTCCAACCCCCCTGCCACGGGCAGGGACACCTCCCACTAGACCAGGCTGCTCAGAGCCCTGTCCAACCTGGCTTTGAACACTTCCAGGGAAGGGGCATCCACAACTTCCCTGGGCAACCTGCGTCAGTGCCTCACCACCCTCACAGTAAAGAATTTCTTCCTAATATCTAGTAGTCTAAATCTACCCTCTTCCAGCTTAAAACCATTCCCCCTTGTTCTGTTGCTACCTGCCCTTGTAAAAAGTCCTTCCCCAGCTTTCCTGTAGGAACTCTTCTGGAGCTGAAAGGTGACAGTAAGGTCTCCCTGGAGCCTTCTCCAGGCTGAACAGCCCCAACTTTCTCAGTTGGTCCTCATAGACGAGGTGCTCCAGCCCTCCGATCATCTTTGTGGCCCTCCTCTGGAGCCACTCCAACAGCTCAATGTCTTTCTTATGTTGGGGGCCCCAGAACTGGACACAGTATTCCAGGTGGGGTCTCACGAGAGCAGAGTAGAGGGGCAGAATAATCTCCCTCACCCTACTGGTCACACTTCCTTTGATGCAACCCCAGGATAGGGTTAGGGTATAGAGAACTACAAAGCCTACAACTCCAGGGATGTTGGGGCAGCAAAAGGCATGCCAAGTGGAGTATTGCTGTGCATTAACATGGCTCTCTCCACACCTTTCTCATCGGGGCCACCCATGCTGCTTCAGGTCTAAATCCTGGCCCCAAAATCCCATTAGGGTAAGGGTAAGGGTTAGGGTTAGGGTTTAGAGGGTTAAAAGCCAAATCCAGCGTAATGCTCTGGATTAATGGATGTTATGTGGCAGGCTCTGCCTTTGCAGAACTGTCACGGACAAAGACTTGAACTTTCTCCCAGGGGCAGAGACCCATGCAAGGGCCATTGCTTTATAGGCTACCTCACTAACTCAAGTGGGTACCACTGGGAAAAGAAAATAACAGAGTGCAGCAAAAGAGATGCGTATGCGTTTTCCAAAAACATCAGCATCTGATCGATCACGTGCAAGCTTTTACAAGTATGTTCAGAAGTAACATCCTTTTTCTCTTGATAGCAATTGTTATCACTGTTACAAGACTGTGGCAATAGGACAAGTGAGTCCTTGATGATTCCCAAGCAACCTGTCAGTTTAGATATAGCTCCCCAGATGGAAAGCTTGGGAGTCCCTGATTTAAGCACAGCAGAGGAAAACATTTTCTGTGCAGTTTTTGTGCAGTAAGGTAGGAAAGGTACAGCTCAACCAATATGTGCTCTGGCTCAGTCATACATACACTCCTCTTTTTCACACTGTGCCAAACAGTTTCTTTTGTGTTGGCATTCAGGAAATAAAATTGTTCTTTTAATGGGTCCTGGCTTTGCAAAGTTGTGATGCTGCCATGCATGCCAGTGTTCAGTTTACATTCCAGAGTGGATTTTGCAGCCAGTCCTGCTGTCCTCAGCAGCTTCCAACCCAGCTGCCAGCAGGCCCCAATTCCTTTTTGGGGACATGCAGAATTTCTCAGCTGCCAGCTCAAGTTATCGTGTGCCACAGTGCAGCCATGAGTACTCTGACAGGGTTGAAGTGAGCTGTAAGGCAGCAGCTTTAGGATATGAAATATTACTAAAAATAATTATTTTTTTTATCTTCTACATTGTTCAGAACCTGTGAGTCTCAGAGAGGTGTAATTGTGACCTCCTTCAAATCCTGTGTGGCTCTTGAGAACAGATTGCGATTGCTGCTGTACATCCCAGCCTGCACAGGTAACGCCTCCCAGGGGCATGGGCAGGATCCTGTCAGAACCACCCTTGTTCCTGTGGGCTTTAGTTTTTTAGCTTTTTCCTGAAGAAGAGGCCCTGCCTTTTTTTAATCTTCATCCTGTTTTTCCAGAGTTCCCTATAAAAAAATTACTCAGCGCATCACCATCCTGCAGGCATGAGTTGGTAAACTGTTCATCTCTTCTTTGACTCCGAGAAGCTCTTCCGTTATCTTCCTGATCTTCATCTTCCCCTCAATGGATTTTAGGCTACTCTCTGTTCACTTGTCAGCCAAAGGTGCTGCACTGTTTACTGTCAAGCAATGTATTCCCTCTATTTGATGATGCCCATGTCTTTTTTCTGCCCAAGCCTTTATGATGCTTTTGTCTTCAGCAAATCATTAGCACAAAGGACATTCATCTTAAGTGAAATACTAGAAAGAATTTGAACATGTCATTTGGGCTGGAGCAATGGAAACTGATCTTGAAAACAAGCACCTGAACAAACATCTAGTGATTTTATCTGCTTTGCATCCTGCTTGCTGTCAGAGCTCAGTTACACTTCCTTAAAAACAAAAAGATGAACTATAAAAATACAGCACCCTGACTTTCCTCAATGACAAACAGAACAAATTACATTAGCAAGAAAGTTAAATTGATCCTTAAGTTGAGGACTCTCATTTTCCATGCAAATCGTATGTCCTCCAGCAGTGGGACAATGATTCTCTGAAGTCTACCATGTAGTTATTATTACTGATATTAACATTAAAGTTACTGATCAATCTCAGAAAATTTTCACTTCACTTAGATCCTCTACAAGAAACCCTCCAACAAGGAAAAAGCATGTTAGAAGGATTGTACCATCAAAGCAAACACTGGACTCTTATTTCCTGATGTATTTGCATTTTAGGTACCAGCAGCTAGTTTTTACGGTATTCTGATTGGTATGGCACAATTGTCTTTTCACTTGCTGTAAATGGGCACTAGAAGAATTTGGACAGATCACATTCAGCCTGACCACTGTGTTGGCTGGTGGTTCCTGCACTGCATTACCAGCATTTAACAGAGGAAATAAAGCAGAAGTGATGAAGGAAATGAAAGGGTTGGCTAGGCTGGATATGTCTGAGATGAAGAGAATCAGAATGTTCTGAGTTTCAGTTAAACTGCAGTGGAGCAGAGACTTCCTGCATTATTTCTTCAATGAAGTCAGTAGTGTTCACTGCTGGGCATTGAGAACTTTAGTGCAAAAATGTACTATTTCACCTGCCGTGCTCCGGTGCCTGTCGCCTTCTTGGATTCTCAAAGACAGAGATGAAGAGCTGTACAGCAGCCCTGCAAGGCACGCAAAGCAGAAAGGAGTATTTTGGTCCTGTACTGTGCATGAAGCACTACATTCAGTGCACTGGGCTTTCATACTGTTTTTCTCCTAACAACACCTTGGGTGATAGGCCAATGCAGACTGTGCATGGGATTTTGGGTCAGTGAGTAAAGTTCACACTAGTTTTATTAGGTCAAGCTCTGATCCAGAGTTCCTGGCAGTTTTGGTTGTTCTATCAATTTATCTTCAGTATCGATAAGCCTCTTCTTCTCATGCTTGCTATTTTCATCTCCGAGCACCTCATGCTATAGCATATTCCTCCTCAGCTCACAGGAAAGGACAATGAATACTACCCACTTCACCAAAAGCCAACAAAGGCACAGAGAGGAGAAGTACTTCCTTTAAAGTTAGACATCTACAGGTTAAACATGGTAGATACACATGATCCAGACACCTCATCCTTATTTTCTGGAAAATAAAAATAAAAATAATTTTAAAAAATGAAGAAAAAACATACTTTCAGGGCAATGTAGATCTCTAAAAGCTCAAATGTTTGACTGATTTTTCTATCAAATGGTCTAATACAAGATACTACCTTCTTGCTATAAATCCTGTCTTGTGTTGGTATCTGATAGAAGATATTTACCAGGTGAGACAGGGGTCCTGAGTGAAGCAGGAAAATCACTGGCCCTGGTGATTTTCCAAAGGCACCAAATAGTCTTCAAGAAGTCTGAGAATAAGCCAGTTCATCCTGGTTTCCACAGCATCTCTAGCAAAACCACAGAAACAAGCCAGACCTTACATGCTTTCTAGACTTTCTGGGGTTAATTCTTCATTGCTTGGCACCAGAGATGGTCCTTTAAAGCAATACAAAGTGACACAGCACCACATACACTGCGTCTGTGGTTCTGGCAGAAAGACAATCTTGCCCTGACTTATAAAGGAAGCAAACTGAGCTTAGAGAAAATCAAAGGTGAAAACACACAATATGAAATTTGGAGCAGGACCATGTTTCCTCTGAATTTATACACTGAGCAAGAAAATGAAGAACGACTTTGTACTTGCCCTGTACGTCAGTCAGAACATCATAAGTAACTGCGCACAACGATAAATGTTATTGTCTCCGCTCTGACCAGTCACTTGTAGAGCTCTGGAGTCATTGCGAAAGAACCATTAGATCAAGCTACTAAAACGTGAGACAGTTTATGGGCAATTCAGAATCTACTTAGAAAATGAATATTCATTATCTATTTGGACAATTTCACATTCATGCTTAGATAATGCAGATTTATGCTCCCACACAACAATGATTTGTGACTATTTATAGGCGAACACCTGGACAGTATTTGACACAGCCGTGAATATTCATGATTACATCTGAAAGAGAGAGAAAGGCTCTACCTGAAGTTTGAACTGCAGACACAAGAAGCTAATCCTCAACTGCTATTGTGCCTTAATGACAATATATAACAGCCAAAAATAGCATAAAGGAAAGAATTAGAGGTAGGGATCTCATCACTCAAAGGATCAGTAAAAATCCAGGAAGCTTCTCAGAGCTGCAAAAAAAATTCCCATTGGATTAGTCTTCTGGCAGAAATTAGGCTTCTGGTGCAGTACCTTTTTTATATGAAAAATACCTGGGCATTTTTGGTTTGGGTTTGGGGGGGGCGGAGTTGGTTGGTTTGTTGGGTTTTTTGCCTAAAACTCTTTTTTTTCAGACAAGAAGACTAAAATGTCTGTCATGAGAAAAAAAAACCACATGTACTTGACTGGACATGTGTGCCCACACATGTGTCCATTCATGCCAAGGTAGTCCGTGTCTTCAAGGTTCATGTTAAAGTCCATGCTGTCCCAATTCAGACCCCCTGTGCTTGGTCTTTATGGAGAGGTTCTCAAAGCCAGCTGAGATGACACCAAATCATTGCCTAAGGCATGTGTGAGTCCTAAGAGCCTTGGTGTAGCTTAAGACAGGAGAATCACAGGATAAGGATAAGGTTTTCTGACAAGTAGATACAGATGGGGACTTCAGGAAAGAAAAGGTGGTAGCAGAGAGAGTCAGGTCAGGAGAAAGGCAGCTGCTAAATTCACATGTGCTTATTCACATGAACTGTCCGCCGAGGAGCGAGAGGAACCTGACATTGGAACTCCTACTGAGGGAAGGAAGAGCACCTAGCTGAGGGTTTATCTAGGCAGGAGGAAGACAGATTTTATCATCTAGCAGGTGCAACAACAACCAGTAACTCTGCCTCTGCTGACGAGCCTCTTGTGTAAATTCTCAGAATTTATGCCAACTTCTAAATACCTATGTCTCAAAGATCTAAAATTAATCATGATCTCCCCATTCATAAGTTCATCTTCCTTTCTATGCTATTTCCACTGTTTTTTAGCTCCTTCTATGACAACTCATTAACACAAGAGGAATTGAACTCCTTCTCCCCATGTTTTCTGGGAGCAAACAAAGAAGTGATAGGCAATTTCAGAGGCTCGCTAGCAAGGGCTGTGTCTGGTCACATTTGTCTGTGCTTTGTCACATTTCATCCTGCCTTAGAGCAGGTCTGCATGCAAGATGTGGGGCAGCAGAAATAGCATTAATGCCATCACCCTTACCTTGATGCTGCCCAACCAAACCAAGCACAAAGGCAAAAGCACAGGGAGAGAGAGGGCACACCAGCCCCGCCCCCCCATCCTCCTTAGAGAGGGAATCACAGAATCACAGAATCACAGAACGTTAGAGATTGGAAGGGACCTCAAAAGAAAGGGAAACCTGAGCTCCTGATGGCGGTCAGCGCTGACTCACCGTGGGCACGGACAAGAGTGATGGTTAATCCCCTCAGGTTGAAAAGCAGCCCGTGGGGAGCGCAAGTGACCCAGAGCGCAGTGAACAGGGTGTGGCGCGGCAGTTCGCGCAGGAAGGGCGCTGAGGCCTGGCCAGATCAGCCGGTCCACAATGGTTACCACCAGGTAGAGAGCCATGGCCTCCCTCAGCCATGCACCGCCTTCTGCCATGCGCCCGCCAAGGCGGACGCAGCTTGCCAGACAGAGCAACCGTGGGAGCATGCAGCCACTTAGGTGTCGAGCTGCAGGGTGTGCCCTGCTCATACACCGATGTTTGATGGCAACAGTGAGCAGGCCTGTGGGAGGTGTGCCAAAGTAGAGGAGCTCCTCTGCATAGAGTGGTGTAGCTCAGGGAGGAGGTAAGTAGGCTGAGAAAGATCAGGGAGTGTGAGGAGGAGATAGACCATTGGAGCCGTACCCTGCCTTCCCTGAGGCAGGCCCAATGGGTAGACGAAGCTCATGAGAGGGAGGCATAGGGCTCCCTAGACTCTCTATGCCAGGCTCACCATACCAAGCGGTTCGACTTAGAGGACCAAAAAGACGATGAGGGTTGGAA
>NW_010185243.1:1901-3672 GCF_000695765.1 Mesitornis unicolor | reverse complement strand
CATTCTGGGGGTCCGGCACGGCATGGGGGTACCAGGTAGACCCCCCCGGCACTGGAACTGCTGACCCGGTGCCAGGCTCCGAGCACCAACACAGCCCCGTGCACCCCGGAGGGGCCACAACAGCAGCGGCGCCGGGGATGCCCCTGCCCAGGCTGACACGGAGCTCCCCGGGCACTGCCCGCTCCGAGGGGACCCGTTTTTGTCCTCTGCCCAAGGGCCGTGACAGAGCAGAGCCACCAGTTTAAGCGTTTGTCACCAGTTAAAACCCTCGCTCTGCGCCTCTCGCCGTCTCCTCATCTCTCTCAAACATTTTTGCAGCCGCCTGGATGAGCTTATGACTCATGTGACCTTTCAAAGAAGCCCTATAATGTACCCACCTCTGAAATTAACAGTCTTTTAAGGGCTACGGGTGAGACAGGGAAGCGTTTGATTTACCTGACTGCGCGTACTTCCACAGTCCTCGTTTGTATGCGCTCACATCTAAATACTCGTTATTTACTCCCAGAATGCAAACAGAAAATTACGAAGGTTGCCAAAAACCCAGGGACTGAGGAATTAAGAAGCGTGGAAATGAAGCAGCCTCCTCAACTTCAACTCACCTTTGTGCACGCTTGTTAGGCAGGGCACTCCGGTTGCAATCCGGGTCCCTCCACACACCCTGCCCCTGTGTGTCCCCCCCCTAGATTTATTCCCTCACTTCATTATGGGCCCTTCCCAGCGCCCATGGGCAGGGATCCTGCCTGCACAGCTCCAGCTTCCCCAGCGCTTCCACCCCAAGAGTGGAGTTCCCATCCTCTTGGATGAGAATGAGGATGGAGGCTCGGGGGCTGTGGTTGGAAGCCCCATGAAAGGTGCCATGAAAGCAGCTCCAAGCAGGGTGCGTGGAGAGCCCTGGGTGATGTTCTGGGATGGGTGCCTCAGCTGCAGCATCGCCCCCCTCTTCCTCCCACCCACAACTGGCACCCAGCCCCTGCAGCGTGGGGCAGCACCCAGCCCCCTGCCCGGCCCCCGTCCTGCGCAGAGGCAGGAGGCAGCAAAGATATCTCCCACCTACGGCGAAGGGGCTGCAAATTGCATGCCGAGTGGGGGATTTTGCAGCCTTAATTGTGTTATTTTAACATCGCGTGTGTAGGTGTGTGCAGAGTGCACATGTTCCGTTTCCTAGGCTTTTAACAAAGCAGGCTCCAGCAGAAGCAAAGTCCGTGTTGGATGGTGGTGGCCCTTGCAGGGACTGGTGGCCCGGGCGCCCCTTGCCAAGCCTTGCATCCCTCTTACCACTCATTGCGTGGAGTTGCCAGGCTCAGGCATGAACTGGGAGCTCTGCCCATGGCAGCTGCCCCAGGGATGCACAGGAGCTTCGCTGAGATCTGCAGCCAACAAAAATTTGGGGACTTTGCCACCCTGCTTTGCAGCTCAGGCTCTGGAGAGCAGCGCGTTGGGGCTGTCACAGCCAGGGCTCCTCCGACCCCATCACCCCTTCTGTCCATGGCCTTGGCCATCGTCACCCACTCGCTCATGGACCTGGGCCTGTTTGAGTTGGGAAAAGTGGGAATAAACACCAGAAACCAGCTCATGCTGCAAAGATTGTACAACTTGTGCAAAAATAAAAGCTGTCCTTGCAGGCAAAAATGTCCTAAACCGAGATCTGTTAGGCTTTGTCCTTCCAAATCCAGCGATGAAAGCCCTGCTGCATTTAAATTGGCAAAGTGACAGAAAGTAAGTAGTCAGAAATAATCCCTCGCTGGATTAGGCTTTTCCTTGAAGGAAGAGA
>NW_010185243.1:0-1888 GCF_000695765.1 Mesitornis unicolor | reverse complement strand
TGGGTCATTAGCCATGCAGCGAGATGCTGAGCTCCAGCATCGCCTCGGCTGCGCTTCCCCGCTGCCGGGGGCTGCGAGGGGATGAGGGCTCCAGAGCCCCTGGCACACGTGCTCATCCCTCCCCACTCCCACAGGGGATTATTTATATCTGCACATGCTTTGGGAATGCTCATTGCAATCCACCGGCTCCGCCAGGACCCCAGCGTGGGGCTGGGGTGTCTTCACACGGTGTCCTCCAAGGTGGGACACGAGCGAGCAATGCCACATGGGCCACCAGACCAAGGGCGTGTGGGCCGAGCTGGGCGAGTTTGTGCCTCCCAGCTCTGAACTTCTGATGGTTCCATAGCAATAAAAACCGTGGGGCAGACCCCAATCCATTGTTGTTGAGCCTCTTTGCTCCAGGAAGATGCAGAGGGAGTGCAGGGGTGGCCATGCATGGGTCAGGGAGCAGCACGCAGCCTCTCAAGGGACCCCCCAGTGAATGCTCTGTGTTCCCCATCATCCCATTGGCTTTATTTTCCTCCATACCAGGACCTTGGGTGGACAAAACAAGTCCAGGAGGGGTTGACAGGGAACAAACGCCAGTGGTGGGCTCCCCCAGTCACCTTGGGGGTACAGGGTGCCATGCACTATATACAGGGAAAGGCTCCATCCTGGGCTGCCCAGGGAATCCCTTCCCAAGGTTACCCAAAGCCCCGGCTCTGCGCTAAAGATGGGCTGGGTGGGAAGGGAAGGAGATCATCAAAGGGCTTCTCTGAGGCTGCGGTACCACAGAAGTAATAAAAGAACAAATAGCAGGAGATTAGAAGGTATTTTGTAGTCCGAGTCCAGCCGGACCACGCTGAGCCACCATAAAAGGTTTGCTGCTGCTCCCGCCTCACCGCAATTTAATTGATTTGATTTAAATTCTTTGAAGAAGAAGTGGATAACGAATAATGAGGCAAACAGGATTGTAATGCAAATGAAAGATGAAAGATGGCTTCGGGAGACGGCTCTTGAAGGTCAGAGCGGAGCGCAGAGCCGCTGCTGGTCACTCACTCCAGCGCTAACGAGGCTGCGCTCCTCCGATGCCTTTGATGGATGGCGGGGGGCGGACGACTAGCCGATGCTTGGCCTTCATCCTCCTCGCCGTGAGAGGATCAGCCCCACGCAGCAGCGGGGAGAGGGGGTTTACCTGGCATACTTGGGTTTTTGCTGCCCGTGTTACGCTGGGCGAGCAGATTCCCTCATCGGGCGCTGCCAGCGACTCCGATGGAAGCTCTGGTTTCAGAATTAATTAACTTCACTATCAAAAGCTGAGTCATTTGTCACAATGGTTTTGTCATTAGCTCCCATAATTAAGGAAAGTGTCACAAAACCAAATGTTTCACTTACACAAGCCAGGAGAACCGAAACTCGGCGGCATTTCCGATTGCTGGGAACGGGCACGTCAGTGCGGCTGGGGAGGGGCTCCACCGGTACCCCCAAGATGTGTCTGGGGCTGTGAGGGACCTCCCTGGCACGGCCCCACAGCCCACCCCGATCTGCAGCTCCCCCTGCCCACACCTGGGGCTGTGGGGGAGCAGCAGGGATGGAGCAGGACCCCCAGCCTGGGGCAGAGATGCTGGGGGTACATGGGCAGTGCTGGGGCTGGTTGGGCCACATGGTTTTCCCACCCCCACACAAATTGGGGTGGTCTCCAGTGGCCACCAGCCACGCCAGGTGGGATTGAGGAGGACACCCTCTTGCTGACGTCCCTGGGGAGAAGGAAATGCCCTTCCCAACCAGCTTTCACAAGGGCACTGCCTGAAACAGCGGAGTTCCTCGATGGAGCAGCAGATCTGGAGCGTGCTGTGCTCTGGGCAAACGAGCAGAGCTGGTACCGCCTCACTTGGCTGGGAAACCTCCA
>NW_010185242.1:0-4463 GCF_000695765.1 Mesitornis unicolor | reverse complement strand
ATTCTGTGATTCTGTGATTCTGTGAACCAAACGCCTGTGACAATCATTTACGTGCCAGTAGACGCATAAAGCAGAGCCACACAAAGGAAAGGTGTTAGCAGGAGTAAGCCTAAGTGTACGTGCCATAGAAACATAAAGCCTATGTTTAACGTATCTGGAATCAGAAAATCCTTCCAAAATACTAGAAGACAAACTTCTGAGTGACAAATGAGTACTGATACACATTTTAGCCTGCCATTTTGCTGCCTCCCACATGTAGACAGAGACCCCTAGCTGCAATTTTGCTTAGGACAAGCATTTGCCTGGGAATATCATTTTAATCGAATATTCAGATTTCATTTTTATCAACAACCAGATGAAGCTGCAAGGCTGTATAATGCCATTGCTCTGTAAAGAGTATTTGGCAAGGTCGCACAAGTTTCCAATAGCACAAGTTTGTCAATGCAGTTTTCCAGTGAAACTTCCTGGTGGAAGGGTAGCTCAAATGTACATTATTCACTACAGAAGTAATCAGAACAGTCTGTCTCTGAGAAGTATCATATCTACCTCAAAACCCTGTAAAAATTGGTGTATCATCAGGCATTTTTTGATTCTCATGAGACAAAAATGAAGTCGGTCCCACAACCTTTTACACTTATACAAAGTGCTGATCCTCCGCTGCTCTCAAGTTCTTCAGCGCAGAGGCAGTCCCAAAGATGGGATGCCTGTAGCTCTCAGGAACGGATCTGTGACTGTCTGCACAAGGCAGAGCAGCTGGAGCTGTGCCTGTCCTCAGAGCCAACCTCCTGTCTGCAGAGCTGCCAGAGAGGCCCAACTGCACTGGAGTCTTATCTACATGTGCCAGATGTCTCCTACAATGCCAGATGTGCCCGGGCACACAGGTCCCTACATGTCCTGACCACCCTCCCCATGAGGGCTACCCTGAGGCCAGACACAACGAACCACAGATGTGGCCAGAGCCAGGCAAAAGCTGGGCCAGGCCTGTTTTGGGGACAGTTTACTTGTCCTTTTGTTGTTCCCACTTCATGTTCATACCTCACAGCACCACTACTAAGATTCCCCATTTTCTCTGTGCTCTTGGTAGAGTATTTGTTGTAGTTCCTCTCCTCCTCCCTTGACACAAACAGGTACTGTTACTGATTCAAGCAAGGACGTGAAGGCCATACTTGCCCTTACACTTTCATTTGTAAACTGATCTGTGTGAACTCCAAGAAATGCATGATCCCACAGAAGTGATATATGCTTCCTCATTTCTCTGGCTAAAACAAAAAAAAGATTTAAAATTACTTATAGCTTCATAGGATCAGCGCATTCAGCAGAAGAACCGCTTATATCAGCTGACTCACTTAACACAGTAATGAGTTTTTGGCCAGGTGACAGGTTATGTTGAACCCTGCTGGATCAATGTGAAGGGGAAAAAGCTCGGCTTATTTGAGTACTCCATCCTCTAAATGTACCAGCAAGATGCCAAGATGGCCCACATACACTATATGGAGGAAATTCAAACTAATTCTACAATATTATATTGCTTTTTCCTATCCATCTTGCTTTCTCTCACTTATGCTCAAGATACAAGGATTTTAGCAAATAAAACTTATGAGGAGAAAAAAGGCTGAGACCTCATTACGTCTTGTTTCCAAATCCTCTGCTGCTCCAGTTAAATTCAATCAATTTTCACTGGTAAAATATCTTTTTGGAGAAGATCAATAGAATGATCAGCTAAAATACTAATTCTCTGATTGAATGCAAATGTTGACGAGCAAAACTCTCAAACAAAAAAATACTGAAAAACACATGCAAAAGGCAAATGAGATTGTGCTTGACCATACTACTGAAGTGGAAGAGATACAGAAGCTAAGCAGGAGAATGGGAGAGCAGTCCTGGTCTTGCTGCTCACAGAAAGATGATCATATTCTTCTTTCCCCTAAAATCTCAATGTCAAAGCAACTTCTGACATGTTCCCCACAGGAAACATGCTCCACAGGGAGGGCAGGAGCACCTGAACAAGGGCAGCACATCAGCTGCTCTACATTATCTAAAGTGCCTGCTTTCACCTGCAGTAATCACAGAGGAACTCTCTGAACAACTTTGCATTTAGAGACACACAGCTGTGTACCACACTGCAGTGTATTGACCCATACATGAAGAGAAGTGGGCAAGCAGAAAAAGAAGAGCAATGAATTGTAAAGCCCAAGAGCTGTGCTGGATTCTTCCCCATCGCTCCAGTTAGGGCACAGTGAATATCTACATCTCTTAAGTCAGCTCTGAGCTAATCCTAAATGAACCAGAGCTGGGACCTGAGGAGCTGCAGCTGCGGCTGCTTGGGCTTAGGCCGATGTGCACTGCTGGGAGCATCAGCACCATCCTGCAGCCACACAGCCTCCAGGTGCCTGCCCAGTAACTCCCCACAGAAACCAGCTGGGCTGTGTAGATGTGCCAACCCATTCCAACCCATATGAATTTTATGGGCATATCCAATATAGTCTTGCTATATATCGCTTCACCAAAATATTTAGAAACACATTGCAGTCCAATACGATACCCAGCAACACTGCTTTGGACATTCATGGCTGGGAAACACTCTCCTGAAAACAAGCAACCACCGTAGTGAAGACTGACTCACCTGGTTCACCTCCATACCAAAGTCATTTTTCTGGCCCAAGTTCTGTCTCACAATACTTCAGGTTGAATAACAGCCCTATGCACACAGAAACTACCTGATCCCACGCTCTCCAATATGGCAGTGAGCAAGCAGCTAACTCCTCCCTCTGCTCATTGACTATGTGTGGACACATTAAAAGAGAAAATGTCCTATTAAGGACAATGGTAAGAAGCATTATCATTTCAAATGAGAGAAATTTGGCTTCCTAAACTCTAGAGTATCATGAGGGGATTTCCTGCTAGCTCTGCCAGTCATTAACAAGAAGTCACTCATCTGACACAACTGTCTATAAAAGAGATGGATCATGAAAGCGCCTGAGTTGCTGAAAAGAAAGCATTTTGAGATCTGCAAACGAAAAGTGCTATGGCACAAAAGTAGATATGCAGGACAGTGGTTATTCATCATCCTTGCCTTCTAATAAGACAGTTTTCCAGATACCTAAGCAATTTCTGAAAATAGTTTCAACAGTTTTGATTAATATCTACAGAGTGGCATTATTGCTTTCCTTATTAAAAAAACCAGTATCTTTTAAACCATCTATAGATGTGTGATCAAGGTGTATGTTAGAACACCTCCTAAAACAAAGCATTTCTTAGTTTCAGTCCGGCTTCCAAAAACTGCCCTCATCAGAGCGGAGAAAGTGAACAGGCACGTTTAGGCTAATACATCTGTGCAACTTCAGAAAAGAATGAACTGATAAATAAAGATTAAAGGGCTGTGAGACAGCACATCTTCACCCGTGGTAAATAGAGGGAGATTTAGAACTCTCATAAATTCTTTAATGTAGAAGTTAAGTATAAAACTCACGTGTAAGTAGAGTGACATGAGGTCTTGCGAAGCAGCTGACAGTTGCTAGAAATTCATTGCAAAGCATATGAATTTTGACCTTCCCTTTACAACCAACCAAGCTATCAGCAAAGGCCAAGTATTTGCCTTTCTACTTTTTCCTGCTTTAGGCTACAAATCTTAATGTTATCTCAATACGCATTATGAATTCATGCACTTCATTAGGAATAACTAGGCAGGGAAACATGAAATAGGCACTTTAAAGGCCTTATAGTATTTCTCTCACTGAGAGGAATAATGCCAGGGAATTTGAGAGAGCTCATTTACAGTGAGTCTACACGAGTTCTGAAGTAAAGGTAACTCCAGAAATGCAACTTATTAACACCTGATCTGTAGAATATCAAAGTGTATTTGAAGAATTATCTTTTTTAAATAAAGATCATGATTATTTACCTCCGCAATTACACCGTGTCGCACCGATTCTGTATTCCTTTTTCACAGAATTACACAGAATCACAGAATGGTCTGGGCTGGAAGGGACCTCTGGAGATCATCCAGTCCAACCCCTGCTAGCGCAGGATCACCCAGAGATGATCACTCAGGAACACTTCCAGGCGAGGTTTGAATGTCTCCAGACATTCTGTTACTGTCACAGAAAAGTTTTTCCTTTAAGTTGAATCTTCTGTGTACTAGTTTGTGACCATTGCCTCTTGTCGCTGGGCACAACCGAGAAGAGCCTGGTCCCATGCTCCTGACCCCCACTCTTTAAATATCTCCAAGCATTAATGAGCTCCCCGTCAGTCTCCCCTTCTCCAGGCTAAACTCAGGCAGACCCAGACAGCGCTTATCTAGAAACACAAGCCATATGCAGCCCACACCGGCGTGCGGAGCTCCCCCGCCCGCAGACGGGTGATTTTATCCCCCTCGCTGTCCGCAAACCCCGGCTCCCTCCGGCACCCACGGGCCCTCCACAACGCCCATGGCGGGCGCGGGGTCCGCGGCGTTCCCAGCCCTT
>NW_010185241.1:5763-5981 GCF_000695765.1 Mesitornis unicolor | reverse complement strand
CCTGTGAGCCGGGGGCTGGGCAGGCCCTCGGCGGAGCACCCCCGAGAGGAGCCCTGTGCCGGACAGGCCGTGGGGTCTGGGGGTGCTTTGGCCAAACAGACCCTGCGCAGGCGTCCCCGCAGTCCGGTGTGGGAACGGGAGCTCCCAGGGCTGCGGGGTGCACACAGGGGTGTCTGCATATGCAGGAAAACAACCCCTTTCTCTCTGTGTTTTGGGCA
>NW_010185241.1:0-5281 GCF_000695765.1 Mesitornis unicolor | reverse complement strand
GCAGAGCGGGGCTCGCAAAGCCTGGAGCAGGCGGTTAAAAATCGCCAGTTTGCATTTTCTGCGTGCGGCTGTGCCGCCGGCGCTCGCAGGAGCACGTGCGATCCCTCTGCAAAACACCAACCACGGGCGCTGGGGGGGAGAGCTGAGCCTGGGGGTGCTGGGCGGGGACGGACACTGGGCTGGGGGGTCAGTGCGGGGCTCCTGTCGCCCCACAGTGAAGGGGCAGGACCTGGGGCATCTCCTGCCACTGCCTCTGGTGCCGTGGTCTGTGCTGAGCAGTGTGACCTCTGTTTTGTGGGGGCTGTTTTGGTGAAGGTCCTAGACAGTGACTCATCTGCTGGAGGGAGGGAGGGAGGGGCCGTGCAGGAGCTTTCTGGAGTAGAAACGGGTCTTTGCCCCTGATTTTGTCAGCAGCAGGAGGGCAGGAGTCCCTCATTGCTCTAAGCAATGCAGGCCTGTGGGGTACAAGCGTCCTGATGCCCCTGACCCTGCTCTGGCCCCTCTTGCATCCCCTGCCCTGGGGTCCCTTCCTTCAGGCACAGCCTGGGGTGGGACTGCTCCGAAATTTGGATTGATTTCCACCTCTCCCAGCTGATCTTATCTGATCTTTCTTAATCACTTCTGAGTCACTCCAAATAATTAATCAGTGTCTGTCCATAGCAGTTTGCACCGCGTTTCTGTGAGTACCTGTGTGTGTTTCAGAAGTCACCGACCTGGCTCCAAGCTGCTCCTTCTTGACTTCCCCTTGCGTCCACCCGTCGCCTCGGGCTTTTTGGCCCTGCTCTGCCCTCTCCTGTGCTGGGCCACCCACAGAGGGGGGTGCTGCTGTGTTCCCCTTCCCAGGTTGCCATAACACATGCACTGCACCCCAAAATCTGCTTACAGTGGGGCTGCCACTGCTCAAAGGAGGTGGCTGCGTGTGGAGGTGCCCGATGATGGATGCTGGGTTATCTGCGGTGTCCAGTTTGCAGAGGGACTGGTGCAGGTGGTCCCTGCTGGTGCAGCACCGTGCTCCCAGTGAGCAGCACGGCTGTGGCTCAGTGCATGGCTCTGCACCACCCAACTGCCCCCCTTTGTGCCCAGAGATGGACCCGGTAGTGCTGCATCCTGGGTGCTGTCAGACCTGGGTGCTGTCGGGTGCCCTGGGTGCCTGGTGTTATCTGGGTTGAGCTTCCAAAGAAAGAGGATTGCCTTGATAACGGGTCTGAGCAATCAGAACTGGGCCAATTTCTAGGCCAAAACGGGGGCACCGGTGTTCCCCAGGGTGGATTTGAGTACAGGAACGGATGGAGGTCAAGGCTCCCACCTTCCTCCCCTGAGCGCAGAGCGGGTCGGGTGGGTAGCAGGACATTTGAGAGCTTTGTTATTCCTTATGAAATGAAACCAGCCCTGGCTGAAGGAGGGGGAGGCTCTCCTCCAGCCATGGCATCTGCTCTGCAGGGAGCTCTGCTGTGTCTGCATCCCCCAGGAGGGTTTGATGGAGCCAGGCGCTGCCGTGGGCGGTTTGTGACGGTGACCCTTGGTTTGCGGGTGACACTGGGGGACAGCGCTTCTGTGCCCGTTGTTTCAGTTGTCCTGCAGTTTTTTCGGCACTCGATGTCCCCTGCCCTTGGGTACGGATGTGCTGGGTGCCTCTTTCCGTGCTCACCGGGAAGGAGAGTGTGGGCCAGGGGCACTGGTGCCACCATGGGCTGCCGAAGGCTCCCAAAGGGATCCTGCCCCGTTCTGCTGCGTATTTAGCAGCTTGGTTCAGTGTGTGCTTGGCTGCAGGCACAGATGTGGTTAAGGTTAAAGAGTCAGGAGGAATTAAATACCTGTTTTTCTGGGCTGTGGCTCTGTGGGAGCTGTGTCTGGCAAAACAAAGGGTTTTCCAGGGCCTCCCGTGCTCTGCGTGTGGGTGCTGCTGTTCCTGGTCACCTTCAGCAGACGCGCGGTGGTTGCTGCTCTCCGGCCTTTGCACCCCCTCTGCTGACAGCTGCGTTTCCGAGGTGCGAACGCGTCCCCCTGCCACCACCCCTGCTCCTGCAGCGCCCGAGACGGCGTTTGCAGGGGACGGGGGAGCCGCGCCGTGCACCTCGTCATTTATTAATTAGGAAGAAATAAGGTTGCGGAGAGATCAGATTTTGAGAAAGACCCAGAGTTCCAAAATGCTCCCAGAGGCTGGGTCCCTAATTGCTCTCTAATTGCATTACTGTTTAATTTGTTGTTGTTTTTACCGTAATGTTCCCATTTTTCTCGACTGTTTGCTTTGTTCCATTAACTGGAAATGGTCGGAGATGGATATTCTCAATATTAAAACTTGCCTGTTGTGCAATGCCTCATGGCCTTTAGGCCTTTAATGGGCTAGCAGAGGCCACCGGGGGTCTGTCCCACGTGGTCCGTCTGTCCTGCATGGCCCATCTGTCTGTCTGTCCGTGCAGGGAAGTTCATGTGTATGGAGCAGTGTTTTGCTGGGCATCGCTTTTGGAGGGAGATGCTGGGTGTGGGAGGGTGACGGGGGCTGGGGGAAGCGCATGTCCCACCCCGGGTGGGCATCATCTCCAGCCCCATCGCCCCTCGGGGCTGTGGGGGAGCCAGGAGCCGATCGGGGACGCTGTCCCCCTGCCAGGGCACCACAAAGAGCCGTGCCAGCTCTGCCCAGAGCCACAGCACTTCAAAGGGCTCCTTTAATCCCTTCCTCTGAGCAGGTCTGGAAATGCCACCGGGGAGCTTCAGAAAGGGCTTTCAGGAGCTTCATTTAGAAAGCGATAGGGGAGAGGAATAGCGCTCCTCTTAACTGCAAAGCAGAAATGTATTTATTTTGCCTTGTTAGAAGGGAAATGGGGTAGAAGATGCAGTTAAGCTGGGACCTGCTTCTTGCCAATGCGTTTATTGGTGAAACAAATCCTCGAGGCAGGGCATAAATAACCCTTCCCAGTACATCTCGAGGCCCCAGAGGTGTCACCTGCCCCGCTCTGATCCCATTGCATAAATATCTCAACACATACATATCATGACATGTATCTCAGGTACATATTGTGTGTGTATCACCAGGTACCTGTACCGGTACTGCTGGGTGCGATGGGGCTGCGTGTGGCTCCCGAAAAGCGGTGTCAGTGCTGGGAGAGGCAGGGAACCACCTCATGAGCCCCAAACTGCTCCTAAATCCGGTGCAACTGCTTGGAAATGGCGTTGGACCTGGTGCAAAGCGAGACCTGGGCATTTGGAGCTGTCTGGGAAGGCACAGGGAGCTGTGGATGGAGCCACGCACTGGCTTCAGGATCACAGAAAGAAAACGGGAAAAGCTCAGAAATACAAAGTTGAGATGTTCCTGTGGTGTGCCCATGCCTTGGCGCCAGTGGCAGTGCTTAGAGTGACTGGAAATGAGGGCGAATTAATCAATTTTGCCTTTTCCACCCTACAATGTCACCGGTGAAGGCGTCAAGATGATAACTGTGGATCCGACCGCTCGCTTGAAAATACCGGGTGATTATGCAAGTTTATGACAATATTGTTTCCTGCTGCCAGAGATGCTTCACGATACCGCTAATTGTAGCAATAATTAATCCGTCTGACTTTCAAGCAGGGAGCCGTGGTTCACAGGAGCTGGCAGGAGGGGATCTGTTATTTTCTTCACTTGTCAGACGTTTTCAGTGCCATCTCCGTGCCCTGCGGTGCCACCCTCACCTGCTCCTGGGGACCCTGATGGGCGCTTTCCCCTTCCCCGAAATCCTCTGCTGCCAGGTTTGGACCCCTTGCTCTGTTGGGGGTACAGATGAGGTGTCTCTTTAGTCTGCTTTTGGGAGAACCCCGTACCTTCTCAGCAGTTCTGGGTCTGTGATGCAAAGGGATTTTCCCACCCCTACCAAAGCACAGGGATTTTTTGTGTTTGTGGAACACAGGAAAAGCATTTTCCAGCCTTATTTCTGTTCTACCCAGGAAGGCAGGCTGATGGCCCTGACTGCAGGATGACTTACAAACCCTGCTTTGAACACTGATGTTGTATGAAGTGTGTTCAGTTGCTTTAATTTTGCCTTTGTTGCCAATGCTTTAATGTTGCCTTCGTTGCTGCTGGGCACTGCAGGGGATCCTAAAATCGCGGCAGGACCAGGGTCCCCAGACCGCAGAGGGGGGCGCCCGGCTCAGCCCCACTGCAGCGCGGTTTGGTTTCTGACGAAAACGAAACGGTTTTGTGATTCTGATGAAAATAAAACGGTTCGTGTTTTTGGAGACCCTTTCTCACGCAGAGCTGGAGCCCTGCAATGGGCACTGATGAACCATTTCTCGCTGCTCCTCTGCTGCAAGGGACAGATCTGCTGGGGGGTTCCAGAGGGGAAAATGAAGCACGAATTATCCGGGAGCTGCTGAAATGCTCCCAAATACCAGGTGGGTCTGACACAAAACTGAGAAGTCTGGCGTGTGTCTGCTCCATGTGGATGAGCATGGGAGATGCTCCTGCTCCTTAGAAGAGCACGAATTCCAACAGAGGAAGGGTTGTGATTTTCCTCTTAAATCAAGGATGGGCGAAGAAAAAAAAAGGCTGTAGGAGGGATGTAAATCTTTCATGTTTTACTTAAATAAATCTCCTTGTTATTTGCTGTTGCACGCAGAGCTAATTGACAGACTACATCATCATATGAAGAAGTTCAATGAAATCTGCTGGTACCCTTTGGAGGATGTGGAATTTGGATGTGCAATTAAATTAGGCCAGGGGTTTCAGTGCGCCGTGCTAACGAGGGGACTTGGATACAAAACATTTACATTCCTGGTGTCTTGTTTCTAAATCGTTTCATTAATTACAAAAAGCTTTGCTACAGCAGGGGAGCTGCAGCTGAAGGAGCAGAGTCCATCAGTCACTGCAGGGGTCCTGGCCAGCGCTGATGGCTGCAATGGGGGGACCCGGGCCCCTAAAATCCTCACTGGTGGCAAATATGGGATGTGTAGGGGGCAGATGAAGGAAGGACCATCTCAGGGAGGGGAGAGGAGCTGAGCCCACCCGTGGGAGCCCGATGGCGGTGAGGATGACCAGGAGCATCTCTGCTGCTGCTGTCGCAGGCTCCGTTAACCTTTGCTGGGGCTGATCCGGGGTTGGTGCTGAGCTGATCTGGGGCTGGTGCTGAGCTGGTTTGGGGCCGGTGTTGAGCTGATCTGGGGCCAGTGCTGAGCTGATCTGGGGCCAGTGCTGAGCTGATCTGAGGCCAGTGCTGAGCTGATCTGGGGCTGGTGCTGAGCTGATCCGGGGTTGGTGCTGGGGCTGATCCAGGGCCGGAGGTTGGGGCTGAGCCAGGCTCTGTTAAGAGCG
>NW_010185240.1:0-4191 GCF_000695765.1 Mesitornis unicolor | reverse complement strand
CCACTGCCATGAGCAGGGACACCTCCCACTAAAAGAACTTTTATTTCAGATCTTAGAATATTAGGAACTGACTATTCCAAAGTATGATGGGCAAGATGTACTGTCTATCCTTCATGCTGTACTGTGTTGATTGTATTAGAGTATGAATATGTATCTATCTACATATATGCCATGTTTGTTCTGCTAAGATTTTTGTCTAGAAAATATGCTTTTTTCCCCTATATTGGGATTATAACATTAAATGTCTATGTATATATGCTACTTCTGAGCCCTACAAATTAATTTTTTCTATCATTAAATTGAAGACAGTTCTAGAAACTCTAGCCTCCTTAATAGAGCTGGAAGCATTGCTGTTTAAAGTTCTGAATCTATAAAGTACTCATACATACAATTAACTTGGCTCACATGACTATGCACACTAATTTTACAGTGTTATTATTCATTTGAACACGGATCTGAATAGAAGACAATACAGAATATAGAATATGGATTAAATGAGATCCTTTTCATATATTGCCAATACAGTATTCACCTGTATGTCTCTTCACCTGGATTATTCATCTTTGAATATTAAATTCAAAAGCCAACTAGACAAAAAATCCAAACAACCATCCAAAACCAACCAACCAACCAAACAAACAAACCCCCCCCTGACCTGTGAGTTGGAACTGAGCGCAAATTTGGCTAATGCACTTGCTCTTGAAAGATCAATCAGAAGCAAGAAGAACGGTAAAGCTTCACTGAAAGAGAGGCATATGTTAAGAGTAAGATTCAAGGTTTACTGTACAGGGAAAAAAACTCAAGCAAGAAATCAAGAATAATAATTCATTACTTACTTCAAACCTGTCAATTCTTTATCCAAGAAGTGAATTACCACTGTACTAAAAACAAAACTTGAGAAGATTGTGAAGAGGCCAGCAATACCTTATAAATAAAAAATATTGGAAAATTCTTTTATATATATATTGGGAGAGAAAGAAAAGAAAAGAAAAAAAAAGGAAGAAACACTATGCCTTTAGATCAATTCTGAAGCAACCAAATGGCAATTCTCATCTCTCAGAGTGTATAAACAGCAGTTGAGATACAAACTGATGAGGATACTATTTTTATACAGATACTTAAATCTAAAATTTGTACTGCATTCAAAGTAAGACTGTGAGAAATTAAAGCCATAAATCTTCTCACTTATCAGCAAAACTAAAAACTGGCTTAAACAGTTCTATATTTTTAGAACTTCACACAATAAACAATTATTTCAATGGTCACATTTCCAACGTTAATATAATCCTACACAATCTCTCTTAAAAAAAATCGCACTTTGATCTATGTAGAACATTTATTCTGCTATCTAGCAAAGAATTAAAATAACCCTGTTCCATAAATAAGTATTAAAACTCTCATATTTATTATCAATTTATAGTTAAAATAAGCAATTAAAATGCTTACAGCAAATAGTATTTTTAAAAAAAATCAGATACAGTACCTAAAATGTATTTTGACCCAAGCTGCCTTAGGTTCTGGAACTGGAAATATATATAAAGGATTGCTATACAGCGTGTGATTGTCAGGATGATGATGTCACTGCTCAGAACATCCTGTTTGAAATACAAAGTGATTTAGTTAGTTTTTATATTAAGTAATAACTTCTTGTTAAGTTTCAGTAACAAAAAAAAAATCCATTGTGAAGCTGCACTAAAAATGAAGCTTTGGAATAAATTGTGTATCACTGCTAGTCTGTCTTAAAAAGATTTTATTGCAAACAATATGAATATCAAATGCTTGCTCACTATATACCATGCCACTGAAAGTTAGGCTTAATGAAAACCTTCTATAGGTGTATCACTGCTTGCATCCAGCTTTAATATCCAGCATGGGAAAAGGCAGCAATAAAGAAGTTTCTGTATAGATACTTTCTTCCTAATATATCACAACCTGATCTTATTCTATAGAAAACCCTGCATCTACAGATTAACAGTAAGTACTATAACATGAATTTAAATCCTTACTTCTTCAAGTTTGGGACACTCATAATTCCAGCCACATATCTTATCATTCCCAGTGAACATCTTCATGGACATCATACAGATGGTGAGAGTCACTGTTCCCACAATGACTTCCCATGGATGAGAGGCTACAAAAAGGCCATGCATTCGAAAGAGTCTGGACAACATTTTCAAGGCTGATTTTCTATACTTAGCAAACCTGCAACAAAAGAATATTTCATATAAGCAAGCACGAGATTCGGGGAAAAAAAGTCAGAGCTATATAAATACCTGCAAGTCATCTCTCAGAAAAACAAAACAAAGCCAAATAAAATAAATCTAAACCAGTTAAGTAACAGATGAGTAAGGAAACTCATGTTCACCTTTCAACTTTCCATGTAAATGAATGTTAACTACATAACTATATCCTAGAGTTCAAATGATGCTTAAATAGTAGTCTGACTTATAGAGACATTATGGATCATATGAGCATCAACAGCACCAATATATTTTCTTTAACCTTCCACAGTGAAGGTGTGGCAGGATTTTGATGGATGATGGAACCAACTGAGGAAAATTATTGAGAAGACTACCTTCCTTATGAAAAAATTCTTTTATTACCTGACAGAAGGCTGTTTTAAAATAACAAACAAACAAACCCAACAACAAACACACAATGAAACAACAAAAACTCCTTTTAAAGTCAACATTATACTTAGTTTTTTCTCTGTGTAATATAGTTCTATATACTGTTTTGTAAATTTATGTTCTTGTAAAACTGTTCCAAAGTGGTATTATGGTTTTTCCTCGGCAGCATGGAAGGAACCTTTTAATTAGGAAAACTAGAATAAGACATAGCCAGAGTAATATCTTAGTGCCAAATATTTTGAAACTAAACAAAAAATGGAAAAAGACATAGCAATATCCTATGAAAATATTAATACTTTTGAATACCACAGTTTCAGAAAAATCAGAACTACATGACTACATAGGGTCCTACCAGTCCTAAAATTAGTATTACATCTCTGAATTCTGACAGTTGGAATTATTATCTAGACAATTAACAAATTTTATTAGATCTAGAAAGATTCCAAAATCTTTCTCCAGATATCACTCCTCACATTTCTAAGTAAAGCTAGTAAGCATTCACGAAAATCAATTAGGGAAAAATGCATTCATTTGATTATTAAAATAATAATCCATAGTATCTATTATTAGCAAATGTTTTATAATTAACTGTTATGAATTACAGGATGCCTCTGCTGATCTTGGGGTTAACTGAGTAGCAGTAACTCCTAATCTAAAAGGGTTCTTTAAAGCCTTCATGTTTATTTAAAATGCCTGTGCATTTTTTATTTTTTTGCTATGCAATTGGCAGTTCTAGAAAACATTGATGAAGAGTTCATGCACTGATTCTCCACTACTGAGTGCTGTAAAAAAAAAACCCAGTACATATTCTCAGCTCATATTCCTAATTATCTTTAAAATATTTTTATAGCTACACTGACTTATAGCTTGAAATTAGCAAGACATAACTTTATATTTAAAGCTGAAGTTTATAATTAATATAATTTTGTTAAATTTCAAAATGGTGGTTCAAAAGGGTTGCTTTATAAATCCTATCCATTTCCTGCTTGCCTTTGTTTTCAATCAAAATTTCCAGGAGACTATTACATAAAGCAATCCATTCTGGGAATCAAAACAAAATACAAACAAAAAACCCAACTGCAACTCCTTCAAAAACTTAACCACAGTGTAAAATGCAAAGTAGATTGGTTGTATGTAATGCTTTAGAGCATAATCTGCCGCTTAACTGTATGACTATTCAACTTAAATACCTAAGATTTGTCACACAGCTCTCTAACCTCAGAGCAACCCTCTACAACACCATCTATTATCAACACAAATTTCCCGTCTCTTGTTGGCTGACTCAGCAATACAGTATTATAAAGGAATCAAGTGGCAAAAATAGCTGAGTGAAAACCTGTGTGGAGCTCACCTGAAAAGCATATGACACCACATAGACCGTATCAAATTGTCAGGTAGCGTTTTTTGGTTTTAAAAATGGAAACCACACTCACGCACGCCCCTCACTGTAGCCCCTCAAACCCCTTATGGAAGGCTGAGGGCACAGCCCTCCAGTGTGACCAAGGCTGGGCCGCCCGCGGAGCAGGGCCATCCGCAGCCCGCTTGGAAGCCGGTACAGGGG
>NW_010185239.1:58546-82742 GCF_000695765.1 Mesitornis unicolor | reverse complement strand
ATATATATAAGCACGATGTGATTCAAAAGATGTAGATTACTGCTAAGTTTTAATACCACAGCTCAGAAGAAGCTAATTGAAAATGTGAAAAATAAAACCTACAACACGGTGCATTCTAAATCACAGAATCATAGAATGGTAGGAGTTGGAAGGGAACTCTAGAGATCATCTAGTCCAACCCTCTTGCCAAAGCAGGTTCACCTACATCAGGTTGCACAGGACAGCATCTGACCTGACCTACATTCTGACCCAAGCCACAGTTAGTACTATGACAGTGGTCAGATATACGCTGCAGTTGCTATCACTGATTGTCCATGCTCTTCTACCCAAAATTTCTATAATAATTGACAAGAAATCGTAGAATCATAGAATTGTTTAGGTTGGAAGCTATCTTAAAGATCATCCAGTCTAACCCCCTTGCCATGGGCAGGGACACCTCCCACTAGACTCAACTCTCTCAGCCGGCCCTCGTAGGGGAGGTGCTCCAGCCTCCCCTATGAAAGTCATCTTTGTGGCCCTCCTCTGGACCCGCTCCAACAGCTCGATGTCCTTCTTATACTGGGTGAACCAGAACTGGATGCAGTAAAGATTGAGGTAAGGAACATTTTTTTCATTTATATGATTAGGGTCAGTGCGTTTTTCTAGGCTTACTATTCCTTAACTACCAAAATCGTATGTAGGAGACTGGTGATACAATACAGACTAAAGTGGCAGCAGTATTCAGCTAATTCTTGTCTTTTTCAGCCCAAACTTCAATGCTTTGCTTTTTCCATGGAGGAAATATGTGCCAGTGGTGATGATTTAGTTGAGATAAACAACTCTGGAACTCAGAGTGCTGAAGTCCACAGGATTTATATCAAAGTCTGTTGTTTTTTCTAAAGCATCAAAAATATGAAAAATATTTTACATCTATATATATTTTTTTTGTTATTTAAGATATTTCTGAAAGAAGATACAATAATGTTGAAAGAAAGTAAAGATAATGACAATTTAGAGAATCAGACTTCAGTATTCCTAAAAAATATCAGCAGTGCCTTAGGGGAAATGACAGATGACATCACTAAAGATGTTCAACTATATCTGACCAGTATATAGAGACATAGAAGCACTTCTTGGCTTGTCTAAGAGGAATTCTGTTCATATGGACAAAACCCTCTTTGTCTACATCTTCAGACATTCCAAATTATGATTTGTGGCTTCAGTACATGACTTGAGGCATGATGAGCTTGATTAACAAGGCTGAACTAGTCACAAGACCAAAGAACCTAAGATGAATATGCTTGGCTTATTATTATGAAATATAGCAGTTTTGTCCTTTTTTTTCATGTTTGCCTTTAGGGAGGTAGATGGCAAAAGAAGCTCAACTAGTACCTGCAAAGAAGGCACAAATTCAGGAGCCTATTCCCTTTGGCTGTTTCTCTTTGCTCAGTAGTATTACAAAAGTTCAGAGGCACCTACCCCAGTTAAAATGTAGAATCTGTGTAGGCTACCCTTGGATTGCAATGATCGAAGCTGCTGTGATGAACTCAAATGAGTATAAAACAGAGTCAGATTTCTGTTTCCTACTGTGCCACTGACTGTGTGATACTGCCGCTTTACCTTTGTCTTCTTTAACAATCTAAAACCAATATAGTTTGAAAAGTGCTTTTATCTATAAACAAAGAGGAAACAGTGTAATATTTATAAGAAGCCTTTTCATCCAGTTTATATAGCCGATCACCAAGCTGTGCAATATAGGATTTTAACTTCACACAGATATATTTTAATAATTATCTTTGGTGCCCTTAGATGAAGAATGACAAAAACTGGTCTACTGTCTCAACAATAATGTTAAAAACAATATAGGCTATAAGATACAATATGACAGTATTGCAGGAATATTCAGCAGTGATGGTGAAATTTGTGGTATCTCTGACAGAAATGCTATTAAAGAAAGCCCATTGTGAATCCATTCATTGGTTGTCACATTGTAGAGAAAATTATTAATTATACAGGCACAAATATTTACTCGGTGTTTTTAGAGTCTTCCATTATATTAACAGTATCTGTATGGACTCTGTGACTTTACCTTCAGCCTGGCAAACCACTGGCCTGCTACACTTATGTACCTCAACTTCAACTGTCAGGTACCAGGCATCAGAATCTGAGAAGCAGTAAACACTGTCTCATATCAGGTTTTTCACATGTTTGGAAACATGTTCTACCTCCAGCCAAAAGCCAGTCCATTACCTGTGGGTACCACTCTGCTGAGCTGCAACAGCAGCTGAGTACCTGGGGTCACTGAAGCTCACTGGGGAAGTGGAAGGGAGGACAAAAACAACCAAAACCCACTAAAAAAGCCAGCACCAACATCTGTTGATATGTAGTAGTTAGTAGTGCTAAGACAAACACCTGTTGCCTTTCAATATCATGAGCTCCTAGTCTCAGTGGAGAAGGAGCAACTAACAGCATGACCTGTGAGCACTGTGAGTGCTCATCTTTTGCTCTGGGAGAAGGCAGGTAATAGCATACTAACCACGTGAATTGGGTGCTTGTTGCTTCCCAAGACCGGAGGAGCAAACGTGTGCACTTGTATTTGGATTTCTGCCTCAGCTGGAAGGCTATGCAGTTAATTGCTACTTACTGTGAAAGACCAGAGTTCACTTGCACAGTGCTCCTCCCTGCCTCCATTCCTGCGATGTAGCAGGCACTAGTCTCAGCTTGCAGACAGCCTTGTAAACTCATAGCTCCCAATGATGGGAACAGATCTCAGCAACTCATCACTGCAATGCAGTTAGAAGCTCCCCACACATCGCCTGCACTGTACAGTTTGACTTTGTGCCTGAGAGGCACTAAGGCCTGGGCTGTGTGTGTCCACATGTGGGGCTTGGGGTTTGCAATGTTAACAGCAAGTAAGCGCTCTGAGGGTTTTAACAATGTAGCCAGTATGAAACTTGATAATGTTCTGAAGTCTTATGACTACTTGTTTTGGTGGATTTGTTTGATTTTCTGTTTGAACAGTCAGGTTGGTTTGTCTGTGGCCACAAGAAAGCTTGAGGAATTCAGCTATGTTTTCAGGGATGATTAAGTAGCTGGATACACCCATAAAATGTATTTCTGTAGCAAGTTAATGGGGGCCAGTAGAAAACCCTTGATTTTATTGAAAGCTAAAGCAAGCACAATGGAAGTGTTACAAAAGGAAGAAATGTCAGGTTTCCTCTGAAATTCTATGTAGAATTGGGTTTTGTAGCATTCATGTTATATTCCCTAGCAATGCAGAAGGAAAACTTATCTTTTTCAGTACAGACAGTGTTGAAAGTGCATCCAGTTAAACTGTAAATGCTATTTATTCCTTTTGTTTTGTTTTGTTTTGTTTCTCCTTCTTGGGAATATTTTCCTTTTTTTTGTGTTTTTTTTGGGTTTTTTTTAAATTCTTTTTCAGAGACACATTTTTGTTCCTCTTAATTTGTGTATATATTAAGAAGAATGAAATTATTTTGCTCAGCTCTACTTATGTCCCTAACATGTCTATTTTGATAGATCATAGAGGCCTCATCTTTGGACAGATAAACTTTTGGGGCTTTGTAGCTCATACTTTGAGTAGCTTGCAGCCTGATGAACAGCACATGGAAAAAGAATGAAAAATTGTCATCACTGATTCACAGATGAAGAAATAAAACATAAAAGTATTAAATAGTTTTTCCAAGACTGACACAAAGAAAGACTTCTAAACAGATAGGAGTTTATAATTCAGATCTTGCCGGTCTCAGTATTGTATCTTCCTACCATCCCAGTGAGATCTGGTTTTAATCCCAGTCTCTGCATAAGAATTCCAGTGGGAATGAGATCTTTCTCAGAGTCAGTTAAAGATGTATTCCAGCAGCATGCTGTGCTAAGTTGTGGTCAGCCAATCAAATATCAAAGGGATTAAGTCTGTGAATCATTTAAGGGGAAATTCTCCTGCCTCAGTAGCATTGATGTTTTAAGGTGTGAAATTCAAGAATGGCTTAGTTCTCCTTTGGTCAGACAACTGCTCTGTAGTCTGCGTTATCAAGAGGCAGTCAAGAAGATCCCCTTGGGTCATGTGGCTGGTGTACATTTTTGTGTTACCATAGTAGGCTAGTTTTAACCTGCAGGATGTAATCCTATTTACCTCACATGTGGTCTGTGCCCAAGGAGCCTGTGCTTTACTTATATGTATTATTTGCATTACCAGAATACCTGGCAGCACAAATCATAGACCAGGACAGTATTGTGCTGAGTGCTACATAAACATAGAGAAAAACAATGCCCTCCCTTTCATCCAGTGATCTTTTAACAAAACACAGCAGATAGGATTTACACAAAGAAGGGGTGGGGAACAGAATTTATAAGCGTAATAGATTATAGTTTTAAGATACTTGCAGCCTGATGTCAACATTTTTTTGTATTGCTGAAAATTTTGAAAGAGAACTTTCAAAGACATTTGAGATTTAGTTGTGGCTAGGGAAAGCACCTCCCAGGTAGCAGGAATAATTAGAAGAGTAAATGGCAGAATATGTAACAATTAGGCAATAAGAACAAATATGAGCTGATGGGAAGTATAAGTCAGTCTGTCATTACTGAATAGGAGAAGTCAGGTAGGAAAGAGGGAGTCCAGAGAAAGAGTTTTAAGACCAATAACAGCTTATATTTAATTGAAATATGGAAGGGAGGGGTGATGTTAAGAAGTAGTCCAGCATCCTTGGTTACAAGTTGGACAAGAATTCATTAATCAGGTTTGGCGAAGAGGTACGACAAAATGGAAACTATACAGTGAGGGAGAAAAAATTAAAGCAAGGCTGGAAGTGGTGAATGCAGACAGATTATGGGCATGAGCTGCTGCAGGATGGTGATCTTGTTCCGGATTACCAAGATAGAAAGTGACAGATGTTTCAGATGGAATTATGAAATACCTTTTAATAGCCAGTTTATGCTTGGAAATCACAGGTTCAAGAAGAAAGTATGGGTAAAAGTATCTACAAAAGAGTCTACAAAAGAATAAGTTCTATACATTATCAGCAGAAAAATTGGTGTTTCAACACAATTTTGTGAATGGAACTGCCACAAAACGTGGAGGAAAAATGTTTAAATATAGGTTCTGTATTGGCCTGAAGTAATGAGCTGGCAAGAGTCTCAAATAATAAAATGTTGTCTGAGACTCTTCAGCTGTACTTTCCCATCTCAGTAACTAATTCCCATTGTGGGATTCACAGCATAACAATGAGGTGAAAGGACCCATATCTATGATATATTTTACAAAGCAGGATCTTCAACACCCACATTTATTTTAATTCACAAAATAAAGATCAGAATGTTAAAAGGTCTTGAAGCTGCCAGTGTTATATCCAGACACACAGACCTCAGTGATCCTGTAATTCATGAATGAGAAGTATCATTTATGTTTTTTAGCTAAGGTGATAATTTTCAGCCATTGGTCATTTTGAATGTACAATGTTTCAAAACTACCCCCCCCCCCGGAGTATCCAAGGTGAAATAAAAACAAATGTTGGAGATCCTCTAGTTCTTGTGAAATAGAACAGCTTGCTTTCATCAGCTCTATCACACAGCTCAGGAGCAAGCCTGGGTTTCTTGTCATTCCTCAATTAAAACAAAAATCAGCGTTAAAAATATTCTTAAGCATAAGGTACATAGCCTAGTAAAAGTGATCTGCCCATTCTCAAACAGCCACTGTTTCTCCTGCCTTTGTCATGATTTAGTTAAATAAATTTTCCTTTTTTCCCTTCATGTCAGTGATTTTCTAAGAGGCCGTCTCTTTGTAATGTTTCTGTAGGTTAGCTGAAATAGCAGATCCATACTGCACGTACAGTAAGTTTTGAACCTGGTTATAGAGACATATAAAAGTGAACCCTGCTAGGAACTCCACTGCTCATGCTGAGGTTTAAACACTGGAATTGGGTTCCCAGTGGATTTTCACTTTCACAAGTACTTAATGCAGCTTTAGGTGTCCCTAGGGCAATCTGAACTGGCCACTGAATATCCTTTTTAAGGGGAGTGAACAATGGCTTAGTTCCACCTCTCTTGAAATACAGGATTCATGTTTTCCTGTCTTAAAATTTAGTGTTCCTGGAGGCAGTCAGTAGCATTAGAGAATGAGACTGTATTTATCTATCCCAAGGCTAGGTACAATGTAGGTAAGGGCAATCCAAGCTTCCCTAAGGTGCTTTGTCAAAGCTTTTTAACCCTAAGCTGAAAGGATAACCACTCTAGAGTATGATTACAATTGAGACTCCAGGCCTATTAAAAAGTTGGGCCTTTAAGACTGGCAAAAGCTTTTGATTACAGAAAATTCTATGTTACTTTTTCTGATGTGCATCTCTGTACTGGGGGCTATACTGAAAAAAACGAAGCAGATTTCACCTTGAACTGATTCTCAGACTGGTACTCAGAGATCCCTGGAGATTTTCTTTTCTTGAAAAACAGTGATTTTATTTTTTATGAGAAAATGAGATAAAACATACTTTCTAGGAAAAAAAAAAAACAAACAACAAACACAAAAACCAGTCATAGTAAACAGGCCATTTCTAAAAGAATTGAAATCAAACAGTCAGATAAGATATCTCAACAAGGAAAAAATGAAAGTAATATTATAAAAATTGCTCTTACAAAATTAAGAAAAATATAAGTTTTAGTGATGATTTAAGGATTGGGATGAATATAATAATGCTTTAAATGACTTATTGGTACTAAACACCTCTGTTGTATTGAGTACCCTTGTCGCCTATTGACCTCAGAAGGAGCTGATGGCATTCAGTGCTTTGCTTGATCTGGTCTATCTGAATATCAAAGAACTATAAAGTTATAGAATGGTTTGGGTTGGGAGGTTCCCCTAAAGGTCATCTGATCCAACACCCTCTGTAAGAAGCAGAGACACCTTCCACTAGATCAGGTTGCTCAGAGCCCCATCCAACCTGGCCTGCTTCCTTCCATGTTTCCAGGGATGGGGCATCCACCACTTCTCTGGGCAACCTGTGCCACTGTTTCACCACCCTAATTTTAAAAATTTTCTTCCATAAATCTAGTCTAAATCTACCCTCTTTTAGTTTAAAATCATTACCCCTTGCCCTGTCACAACAGGCCCTGCTAAATTGTTTGTCCCCATCTTTCTCACAAGCCCGCTTTAAGTACTGAAAGACCACAATAAGGAGGAAAACAAAAAAAATGAAAAAAAAAATCTTAACTTGATGATATTCAAGTACTTGTTCATAAAATCAATTATATTCTTTTTATGTAAACCACAAAAATCTGCATATCTATAGAGTACTGCATTTCATTAAATATTCAAATAGTATTTCAATATTTAAACAAAATCTATAGGCTAATTTCATTATTGTCACAGGCAGAATATTATATTGCCTGAAAAGTGCTCAATAAGATTGATTTGTGTTGCTCTGTAAAATATAGTCTCCGCTGACCATTTGCCAGGTTGGATTACAAGAGCCTTTCAAACCACAAACTGTGGTGCGGTCTTTACAATGCATTGCCTGGAGTTCTCAGATTGTGCTTTGAAACTCTACAAAATATCAATGACCACCTTACATCTAATCACTAACTAGGCAGAGGCTCTTTTCTGAAGATCTTTTGAAGTACCTATTAGTGTAAATCAAAGGTTTAGCGTGTTCTTATATTTTTTCCTCACTTGCCTAGAATATTCATAAATGATTTGTACACTTCTGCAACCTACTTAAAAAAAAACAATAAACCTTTAAATGCTATAATTTAATCTCTTCCGCATTTTTCTATGAACCCCATCAATCTCATTCATAATTAATGAAATGCAGGATGATTCCTGGATGAAATAAGTTTTCGTCCTCATTGCTAATCAATATTTCCGACCATGTCTGTTTCATTATTGACAACATCTACCCACATTTACTCTTATAATTAAGTAATAGTTCAACTCCTAACTTTTCCTGAGTGTTTGAAATGGCCGTATGGTGTTCTTAATTTCAGTTGCTGTTTCATCTCTCTCAGTAGGTGCCTATTTTATTGTTAAAGGTCATACTCATTTGTCTGCTCCAACAAAGGCTGGCTGTGGTTCTGACAGACAGTGGTCCCTATAAGTGATGGCCTTAAGGACAGACCTGGCACTGGGAGACAGTCACCACAGCAAGGGAAATAACAGATAACAAATCATGCCACTATTTTTCCTCCTGGCGTGATTGACGACATCACAGCAGGTGTAACTTTTCAGTGTCTCCAGATTAAAAACCCCTCAAACAAATGAGTTCTTAAAATACTGTCCAGGGGCATCAAAAGGTTGCTGCTAAACTCAAATGCATTTTTAAAAACAGTTTCTATATTCTTTTAAAAGTAAAGTGCATAATTTAAGAGCACTGAGTGCAATTATCTAATGTTCAGACATATTTCCAATCTGAGAGCACAAAGCTCCCAAAAGAATGGAGAAGGTGTTGTATTAGATGGGTAAATATTTATTTTATAAATACACCCAGAGGAAGCAGCATTTTCAGTGAGTAATAAGACACTTGTCAACATATAATACTAGTCTTTCTGTGCTACAGACAGCGGAAAAACTCTTTGGGTGTGGTCTTCTACTAAATTCCCCTAGGGAAAAGGAAAAAAAAAAGGCAAAAAAAAAGCTATGGCTTGAGAAAAGCAGCATTTGTCCATGTTTTATGAACATGACAAAGAAGAACAACACAAAAAATTTCCTTCTTCATGTTCAACATGTTGATTTGAACCTTGCCTTTTGTCTTAATACTAACGCTCATAAATGTGAAAATTATCTTTTTGACTAGTATAGAAACTGAATAATTTAATTTATGTTTGGAGCTGTTTCTTAATTTTGTTGATCAATCTTTCTTTTATTTTAGGAAGCAGACTTGATTTTTTGTTCCCCTAAAGTCTCCTATGCTTGTCTTTGAAATATGGACTTCAATTTCTTTACAGGTTGTCATACACAGGCACTCATAGAAACTGTGAATATAAGAAATTATATTATTTTGTCTGCAACTTCTAGACACAAACAGCATATCCTACATGTATATCATGTCTTTTAAATATGAGGTAACCCAATCTTTGCAGAGGGTATGAGTGGAACAAAACAGAGTACATCCTGATTATAGAAAACAGGTGAGAGGGTTACAGCATTTCATGGCACAGAGCACTACACTTGCAGAAGTGAAAATATATCAGAGTGTTTTCTGACTGATTCAAGCCTTAATTTGTTCAGTTTCAACCCAAAACACCATTTTTTGATACATCTAGATTAATTGTAATACCAAATGTGCATGTATGCACGCACATGTATTAACACAAAATACATGGCAAGTGTATGTATCAGTCAGTCAAGAGCATCTCCTTTGCAATGTGCCTCCGCTGTTCTGCTAGCTGCTAACTCCATGGAGAGTCTACATAGAGCAGACTCTATGAAGAGCACTGTCACAGCCCTGGTGGGTAAAAGCACCCATACTAAGTCACCACTGGAACATAGTTCTCACCACGATGCTAAATCTTTGTTCTGAGTTCATCAGCATTAACATCTATTTCCTATAGACATATGAATAATGATTAGGTGTGGGATGTGATGTGCTACACGGCCTCTAGCCATGTTGTGTGACCCCTTCCAGTCCCCAGAGCATAAGGGGGTCATTAATCAGAGATAGCAATGGTGTAGATGCTTGCCAGTTCCGAATTCCCACTTAAATTCCCTGTCCCTTCCATCCTAGTCTTTTTCCTGACTCTAAACACTTTTATATATCAACCCTCCATCTCTTTTCTTGTCCCATCATACCTCTTAACAATGTCTGCACTCTCTCTGTAATGTCTTCTGACTCTGGTGAAATGTGCTTCCCAACACAACTGACAGTCTAGGTCTGACAGACTAAGGAGCCCCTGGTGACAAACTACAAGTGCTTACCAGCATGGAAAGCTGTCTGAGCAGCAGCACATGTGGCTCTGGAGACAGCACAGCTCCAGCTGAGCTACCAGCTTTACTGCAAAGCCTTCTCTTGATGGCAAACTATCTGTGGAGTTCATTGCTAAGAAGTATTGGGATGTTGAACCATTACTGGCCAGACATCACGGTGATGAAGATAGTGAGGAAACAGAAATACTCCCGAATGAGAGTCTGAAGTGAATGGCATCTGTAGATCCATTCCACCTGGGAGAATAAAAGAGAGAATAATTTTTCCTGTTTACTCCGCAACTGCTTTTCCACCCAAAGTCCACTGTAACCTTCAGTCTGTGCTGCAGAACCATGCAACAGAAATGTGCAATGAACATGCTTGTGTGGGCATCTGTGCATTTCTGTAACAGATACCATCTTGGATAACTCACTGTAGATTACACCAGGCACCTCCAGAGCTAACAGCATGAGCTACTACAGCTTGAGAAAACAAACCAATCCCCTGTAGCTGTGGCTATAACAGACATATATTTCCTGTGGATCCAGCACAGAGGGGGACCTGTAACACATACTCATCACTAGTTTATACATGCACATTCGTGCATGAGATTTTTGTACTTATTGGAACAGGATTCTTTACTTAGTAGAATCCAAGAGAAGACAAATCAAAACCTTAAATAGAATAACATTTACAAAAAGATAGAGCTACTAACATTATTGAGGTTCCTAAAGACAGAGTAGGAAATCAGGTCGTAAGAATCAGCCTGTAATAACAGAAAACTACTGCCAATCTTTGAAACAGAATTTTCCAATATGAGGTGTAATTTTTGAAACAGGTTGGGACTAGGATAGCTGTTGGACATAGACATAGGTCAGCACTCTTCAGGAAAGGAGATATAGTTGTGAAAAAAACAAAATGAAACAAAACAGAAAACACAGCTTATATGTGACTTCCATGTGAATGGCTGCCTGAATTTGTTGACGGTCTTAATATATGAGACATACAATTTCTTTGAACAGTTTCTAAGGCAAATATTCACAGTAATATCAATTTAGCAGTAATCTATGGCTTTTAAACACATTCTTCCATTTTTTATTTAAAATATGAGCAAATGCACAGTCTTGGGGAAATATACTATACATTATTGTTTTGGCTTCTAATGGTCCTGTTCAACAAAATTCTAAAAATACTAGAAGAGTTTTTTGTTTGCCATGGTCATTGATTAGTGTCAATTTGTTGAAAAAGAACTACTATTTTGGATAAATGTTTTAGTGAAACATTTATTTCTTTTTGCCTGAAAGAGTGCCTTACTGTCTGCAACCATTATTTTGCAGAGTTGGTTTACATGTGAAATAAAACAATATTGAATAACATATACTTGGCTCTACAGTGCTGATTTCTTCTTAAGTGAGAATTTGCATGATAATGTTATGAATATTTGTTATTTTCTGGAGTGGAGCTAAGCTGTGAAGAAGACACAAAAAATGTTATTCTTGTATGTTTTTAGTTATGTTAAATCACACAGGATCATAGCTGAAGCACTGTGAAAAATTTAAGACAAATTGTTTTAAAATGGGCCTGAAATGAAATGTTTCATTTTTTTCCTTTTTCTAATTATTTATAATCCAATATGGAACTGATGTGAGGAGTCCAATTGTAACAGGGAGTGCACCCACCATCTTAGAATCACAGAATCATAGAATAATAGAATGCTTTGGTTTGGAAGGGACCTTTGAAGGTCATCTAGTCCAGCCCTCCTGCAGTGAGCAGGGACATTGACAACTAGATTGGTAAACTATCTCAAATATAGTTACTGGAAATTTATTTGAGTCAACTCAAAATATCAGTTGTAACAGAGGTGTCCCTAATAAATGAATACTAGCTTCCTTGAAGAAAATTGTAAGGCATAACAAGTTCATAACAGTTTAGTTTTGAACTGGCCAGTAGACTAAGACTTAGCTCAACTGAAAAACCAATGCAACATTCCATTCACCTCAATGGCAGTGCTACCACCTAACATGAAGTGCCTTGACAATTTCACTTGGTTTTCATGATCAATATCTGCTGTGTACCATTTTCATAGACTAGTCCTTGAAGATTTATGTAAAAGCAATTTTATACTAATACCTTTAAAATACTATTTTAATTTACTAAAGTCTCAATCATTCGTTTACCACCATCCTGAGCAGTGTGCAAAGCAGACCACTGTAAATATGAGTTTATGAGAAAATGTTCCACACCAGAATTACACACTGAATTATAAACTTAAATTAAAGGTGTATAAAAATTTCTTGTAAACGGAAGTGATTTTCTTACAGTTTTTGAAGACTCTGCTCTCCTTATCCCAGGAAGCACATGGAATGTAATAGTCATGAAATTGTCTCCTAGTATTGAAGGAGCATGAATAGTAGGTGAAGTCTGAATTTAAAATCTGTTAATTTTTTCCAAAGTGTTATCTTCAGGTGGACACAAGCAAACTGTATTCATTTCTAATATGACACATTAAGAGATTACAGTATCTAGATGCTGTTTTAGTTTTGTTTTTGTGTTCCAGTGACTGTCTTTCACACTTGTGGTTGGTTTTTATATGGTAGTGGTTCTGAAGGAAGAAATGGTTCAGTTCTGAAAGATGCTGAAATGCCCTCTGCTTTCTCTGATTTCAGTGTGAATAATAACAGTGGGAACACTTCAGAATGGATCTTGAATTGGGTCATTACTAAGCATTGAAATAGCTGTGTTCTGCAGCTTCATTTGTAGGAGTTGTGGATTCTAACACAAACCAAGGGCACTCAACTGTGTACATTCTTGTTGATTTTTAACTTTAATTTTTATTGCCATTAAAATAACCAGGAACTCATGGAAATAATGACAGTTTTTGACAAGAACTCATAATCCTTCAGAAGCCAGAAATTCATCAAAATAGATTTTAGCAGGAACAGCACAATATTTTTTGTATGAATAAATAAAATTTCTTGTAAAGACACAAGAGATTATTCTATTTTGCATGATACAAATAAAACTGTCCTCACAAAATTGTAATCTTATACAATTTATGGTAATTTCCCATAAATTACATGAGTATATTGGAAGCTTGTTAATAATTAAAAGTCTTTTACTTTTTCAACTCTCAAATAAGTATTAGAGTAAATAATTTCCAGTCTTCATCTGACATGACAACTAACCAATACAGGCATCACAAAATAAATAATTTATGAAAAATACTTATTTAAAGAGCTGTAATTTACCTTGCATTTACCATATGCCATTCATCCAAGTATCAATATAAAATATTCATTAGGGAAACTCATTAAAACTAACTTCTACACAACGAGGTGACGGGCCAACAAAAAACATCAATCATCACAGGGGTTTAAGTTCTTATTAGTCCATATACATAAACTCATATTTCAAAGTAAAAAATTACAAATATTTTTACATTTACCCTGGAATCAAGGTAACAGCAGGGCTATATTCAAGCCTTTTCTTTACCTGTTTCATGAGGCCCAAGAGGCCTGTGACAGAGAACTAATTTATTAATGATGAATAAATCCGATATAATAATTAATGGGAAATCTATAGCTAATCTTAATAGAAGAATAGCTAAGTATGTAATGATATTTAAGTTTGGCATAAAAGATCTTAGTGCATGCATTGCAAGCAGAGCAATTACTTGTGAATGCATGTAACTCTAGATTAACAGAAGGGTATCAAGCATTAAAAAAGTGCAGGACTCCCCACACTCGAATATAAAGAACCTGCTAATACACTCATTTTATACTCTACCTTAGGTTAGTAAGATCATGTATATATGTAGATAAACATCAGGAAGAGTATATGCTATCAATAACCTCCAATCAAAAATAAATATCCTGTATGAAAATTCTTTGAGGTCAGCAAATAACATGACTTCAGGACTAAATTCAGAAAATGCAGCACATGACACCAATACATTTATGGGATTCATGTAAGAAACTGTGCAGCTCTTTCCCATATATAGATTCTTCCACATTAGGAAGTTCTGCTAAATATCTACTTCACGTAGACTGAATTTCTAATACTCCGTTGAAATGTGATTAAATGTTCTAATAAAATTAGCTGGCTTCGCTACAAACAGAACATCTGTAGCAATGTTTAATTTCATGTCAGATATATACAGGAAACACCTGTCTAGGTGAAGTAATTTTTAAAAAAATGACATTAATCCATCTGTTGTGGAAATACATGTCACAGTTGTCACATTAAAAAGCACTATCAACAAACAGAGAAACCTTAAATTACTTTATAAAGTAAGTCTTCTAAAATTAACAAAAAAATCATTAATCCAAATGTTACCGTGTCAGTCTGATTTCATACTGAATAAGATATCCCTTTTCTCTTCTGAATAAAAATGTTTTTCAATTATTGCACAAAGTTCCAGATGTGAAATCAAGCTACATAATTAGTAGATTAAAAGTATCAGTGTGACTCTTCCTAAGTACCTGTACAAAATAGTGCCTTAAAAGACTCTTAATATAAATAAAAGGAAAAATACAGAATAAAGTTAAATATAGCTGGTATTTAGAATTGAGATCCTCACAAGTTTTTACAAGACACAATGAGTAGGATAGTATGTTTGTTCAGAAGTGTAAAATTATGTATGACAGAAACATTCCTATTTATTCCTATTTGGTGGGATTTTCTCAGTATTTCTTTTCTTCAAGATATTAGTACAATTTGTACTATGTATTTTTGAATAACTGTTTGGAAGACAAGATCAAAAGAAATAAAAAAGAAATAAATCCAATATTTAAGAAGTATATGTTGCCTCTATGACAGAGTTCCTCTACCTTACATTTCTCCATAATGTTACAAACTTCAATTAACTTTTCATCTAAAAAAAAGTCCTTTCAAGGGTACAAGCAAGGCTTCTTCTTCAGTTGAGGCAAAATTTTTTAAAGGCAATAAAAAGAAAAAAAAATTCAAAAGGTAAGAGTTTCCTTCTTCAAGGAATACTATGATATGAGCTATAAAGAAGTACTCTCTAGTGCTGTCCACTGTTAAAAAAAGTGACCAGCTAAAATTTTATTTGTCCTCTTTACCAATTTGTATGATCTTCTGCGTTCCATTTCATCTGTTTTTGACCACAAATAATATTAGACACTGTTTTATTGAATACTTTCTACTGCCTTTCAACCCAAAATATTTTCTATGTTCTTAAGTACATTCTGAATTATAGAGTTGTCTGATGGAATGGCCCTTTGTGATGGGTTAAGAAGAAAACTCATCAGGAAACATACAAACAGAACACAAATATTTTTTGAGATCCCTCAAAGTGTTCTTGATGTGATTTTGAGACTGAAGTTTCTGGATTTTCCTATATCATTACCAGCAATGTGAGCATAAAAGAATGGGGAGGGGTTTGCAAAGGTCTAGTGTCAGAAGGAAGGAGCCAGGCTCTTCTTTATGATGTCCAGTGATAGGACAAGGGGCAAGGGGTGCAAGCTGGCACATAGGAAGTTCAACCTGAAGATGAGGAAAAACTTTTTTGCTGTGAGGGTGACAGAGCACTGGAACAGGCTGCCCAGAGAGGTTGTGGAGTGTCCTTCTCTGGAGACATTCAAAACCCGCCTGGATGCATTCCTGTGTGACCTAGTTTAGGTGATCCTGCTCTGGCACAGGGGTTGGACTGGATCCTCTTTCGAGGTCCCTTCCAACTCCTAACATTCTGTGATTCTGTGATTCTGTGATTCTACTTGGACAGCCAATGTCATGTTAAGACCTACAAAGCCAAAAGTAGGGGTAAGAAGAAAAATAGCTATAGCAATCTCTGCTTGCATGTCAAGGGGTCTCAGAAGAGACTATGAGGCTTATGCCTTACATGCTGCTGTTTGCAGTAGGGTGAGAGAGCTCCTTGATCTTGTGAGGGACAAGCAGAAAATCATGCTGGAAGCATCAGAGGAGTCAGCAGTACTATATGTGCTGGACTTCCACAAGAGAGTAAGTGGGTTTATGGCCTTAGCACACCATAATAACCTTGCTGAAACACAGCAAAAGCAGAAAATCTGGTATGATTGACAAGTTAAGGCTTAGACATATGAGGTGGGGCAAAAGGTCATAGTTCTGATCCCAGCTTGGCAAGAAAACTGTAAACAGACTAGGAGGGACCATTTAACAGCATTAGACATGTCAACAATATTATCTACATCATACAGCTTCCAGGGGCATCATGGAAGCACAGACTCTACAGTTTTAAGACAAGAAAGCTCTAGCATGGACAGAAAATTTCTTCACTATATGTGGGCACAGTGTGAAATGACATAAGGGATTTAAGAGGGAAAGCAAACAAATACTGTGACAGAGGAAATGATTTTCCCACTCCAAGCTGAATCCATGAAAGGAGTTCAGAGGACAGTGGTGCCAGGTTCTGTCACCAATGTGCTGCAAACAAGCTGGGGCAGACCTCAACAGTAAATTCTTGGGTGAGGCTTGACTCTTCAGAGGTACAATTACAAAGGTGTAACAGTCATATGAAAGGCAAGCACTGTGTAACTGCATCTCATGAGCTGGATCTAATGTGTTAACTGCTTTTGACGTCTCATAGGTGTTTTGTGATGGCTTTTACAGATAGTTTTTCTGCTGTAGCAAGATTATTTGGAATAGGGACTCAGGACAGTAAATTGTGGTTTTTAATGTCAGAAGAAGTGAAAACCCGTCAAAGATAAAAATAATTTTATAAAAGAAAATAATCTAACAGCTCTCTCAGACCTTTTAAATGTTGAAGGATCATTAAAAGATTGTTACTTATAATCTCACTAGACATTTTCAATCCTCTTTACGGCACCATCAAAACCAAATACACATAATTAAGACTAACAGTCCCAGCACATCAGAACAATAAATTCTACTTTTTTAGTGAATTATTTTAATTCTTAATGCCTTATCTTCAAAACTGTCAGGCAACTTAGTCAGTCTGCAGCTACCACAGATTGGGAATGACAGTGTGACCTCAGTTGGAATTAGGAGAGATGGAAATAAGAAAAAAATTGGCATCCCATTCTTTGAGTGATAAAGCTTAACAACTCAGAAGTAGAGAAGTAATATACCCCTGAAGCCTCTGTGATGGCAGCCTGTGGTTCTGACAGTGAAAAATATTATGCCCATTGCTTGGGCCACAGTCCAACCTTCAACCTAACACTACCAAGTCTACCATTAAACAGTGTCCCTATATGCCACATCTGCATGTTTTTTTAATACCTTCAGCAATGATGACTCAACCACTTCCCTGGGCAGCCTGTTCTGATGCTTGATAACCCTTTCAATTAAGAAATTTTTCATAATATCCAATCTAAACCTCCTCTGGTGCAACTTGAGGTCATTTTCTCTTGTGCTATCGCTTGTTACTTAGGCAAACAGACAGACACCCATCTCACTACAACCTTCCTTCAAGTAGTTCTAGAGAGTGACAAGACTCCTTTTCTCAAATTAAGCAATCCCAGTTTTCTCAGCTGTTCCTCCTAAGACTTGGGCTCTAAGCACTTCACCAGATTTGTTGTTCTTCTTTGGAGATGCTCCAGCACATCGATGTCTTTCCTGTAGCGAGAGGCTCAAAACCCACAGGATGCTGTCACAAAGCTTTTCAGGATAAAGGAAGTGGGATAATCTGCATATGCATCTGACCAGAGGGCAAATCCTCACTCAGGCACAGGTTCCTGCTGTCTCTCAGGTTTGCCAAAACCCATGCTCATGCTGCACAAACATACCATATCCAATTAATTTACGTGTCAGGTTAATTTGGAGTCAAGGGAATGTTTGAACTTTTGTATATATACATATAATCATAGAATCATTTGTTCGGAAAAGACATTTAAGGTCATTGAGTTCAACCATAACCTGTCCACTGCTAAACCATGTCTATATATGTATATATACATATGCAGGGTATATTACATATATCTGTATTACTACATAACTGTACATGTGTAAGTAATATATCCTGAGATACATTGGCTTAACCAAATGAAACTTTTAGTAGTAGAAACAGGACCTTGAAATAGGACCTCAGCACTAGAAAGAGAAACATCAACTTCTGCAAAGATCTTTTCAGTCTTATATACTTAACCTAATATTGAAGGAGAGTCATTGCAAATTTCTTTGTGGCTTCCTGTCGGACCAAGATCACACAGACAAAGGCATGGACCAGTGTGACTAGCTGCACTTCTGAGCAGAATATGTGTTGCTTCTTGAATGTGAAAGTGGAAAAAAAGATTTGTATAACTTTTGCTCCATATATATTTTAAACCTATATATGAATCCCTGAGAAATTCAGTCTTCTGCCCCAGAGACTGAACTGGTGGTAACAGAATTCCTTTTCTGAACTTTAGCTGTTTTGCCTTTTCCCCCACAAATTCTGTGCTGAGAATTAGAGTTAAACATCATTAATGCATTAAGAATCAAGAAATGATTGTTAAAAACAAGTTTATATAATTTTCTTAACTGATAAAATATGCTACTGTATGACTGGTGTAATGATATTACCATCACTAACAAAGGAGGAGAGAGACTTTTTCTGATAACTGACCTTTCTCAGACATGCTCAGAATAAGCTCTGTATTTGTGATGCCTGTGTCTAATTCAGCACTAAACACACAGTCTCTTTCAGAAGTCTCAGCTTATGAAAACAGTTCAATGTATTGTCCAAGTCTGAAATGGACTGTAATGAGAATGAAAATAATGAGTATTTTCTTGAAAAAAATCCAGTTGCAGTAATTATGCACACATTTCTATGTTTTTCTTGAATAAGAGTGTTTTATGAGGACATAGTTGCAGCCTTTGGCCTGCATTCTTGTTCCAGAGAGTTTACTACAATTATAAGGACCTTTTGTTCTCACCTGAACTTTTTTATCTGCAGAATCCATAACTTCCTGCATAAGACTATGATTTCAATCAGTTCTCCTGTGTGTGCCTCCTTCAAACACAATGTTACAAAAGGCATAATGCTTTTATTAAATCTGCATTCAAATCTCTTCTCACCATTTAGATCTCTTCACAAAAGATTAATATATGAGAATAATTTTTAGCCATTCCTTTCTTCTATAAGGAATCTATAACAAATGTTCTTTCAAGAAATGATGTCTGCTGTCATTCTACTGTCATGAATAAATTAAAGAAAGACTCATTTCTCTAGTAGTCCCTTCTTTTCTAACTGCTATTAATAATGTTGGGAAGGATTCACAAGATGCAAAAATCATTTCAACCTGGTGGAAACCTTTTTTTAAAACTGTAAGAAACATCTGAAGACAGAAGTGAATATTTACACTGGTCTTCCAGATTCTGCCAGATTCTGCCACTGCAGCAGTACAACCAGTCACTGTGCTAACAATGATGACTTTGATGACCTTATTTGCTTCTTCCTACAAGTGAATCCTTACAGTGTTGTCTTTTTGATGCAACCCAGTTATAGACAGTCAGTGATCAGTACCAGATTAAGCTAGAAGTCATGAAGGAAGGTTATAACATGGCCCAAGAATATATCCAGGAAAGACAGGATTTAACCATCCACAGCTCTGAGCTGTTTTAATTTGTTGCAAGACAATAATATAACACTAATCCCACAGATGCAGACTACTTCTCCCTAGAAGAGTCACCTATCACCATTTGGCAATAAGGTACTGGCACTTGAATTATGAGCCAGTTCTGTAGCTTGTCTGTGTATCCTTGTTATCCTAGATAATATGAAGAAGAGTGTGGCCCTTCCTTGGGACCTGCCCCAAGAACTTAGCTGAGTCATTTTGGACATCCAGTCACAGGTAATGGCAAAACTTCAGAGAATCTGTTTGTAGTGCGTAGTGTGGCAGAGGAAGATCAAGAGGGTTAAGGAGAACAGCACTGAAATGCTAATGATTTAAGAGAAATCAAGGGCATATGAAGGAAAACTCCTCAGGTTGGACCTTACTTACTGTCTGACATTAGTGTTCTCATTCCTCACAGACTCCTAGTGAAGTGATGTGCCTTTTGGTTTCCTATAACATGCTTGCAACCTATGCAAGTGATTCCCGTCACACAGGTAAAACATATGTGCCTGATTTTGATTTTCTGTTGTCAGTGCCCATGGGCTAAGAGTTAGAGAACATCTACTCCTAAATGTTCTCCACAGGTGCTGCACAAACCAACAATCCAAAGAGGTGTAGGTTGTGTTCTATTTTTCTTCAGGATTTGGCCTTGAAACGATTTCTGCTAGGCTAAGGAAGAACTCCCCTGCAGCTACAAGTGAGCAGAGCATTAGAGGCTGTGGATAATGATGGGAGAAGAGGGAGAATGGCCCCACTGGGATGTGGCAAGGAAGCCAAACTGTTAACCAGAGAGATATCATATGCTTTCACTGGAAAGTGTGATCTTGAATTTCAGTTGCAAAGAGGTTTTCAGCGTGTGCCAGACTCTTTTCATTGGAGTCATCTTCATGCTTTGTCCAGACAGACAGGGAACCGAATCCTTCCACACCTCCGGGTAACTTGGCAAGCTCTCTACTTCCTCAATCTGGGGAGGCTACTTAGGCAGCTATAAAGGTGCTGATGGGTCTAAGGCAGCCCTCACAATATCTGCAGGGGAGACTGTCCTTGCTGGTTTGGTTTTTTTTTAACTATTTTGCTTCTGCTATTTGTAAGGCAGGATGCCCCCTCTATATCCTTTTCACAGCTACATCTGAGCACCAGACAAGTAGTTTTAAAAATATTTATTTATTTATTTATTTATTTCCTGTGTAACCTTCCCTAGAGTGTATCTTGAACAAGACATCAAATGCATTTGATCTGAGTACATTTTGAGGCATTCTGAGACTGATACTTTGCAGCTCTGGCTCCTCCATACAGTATGGGGGACTAGCCTTTCCTGGTTTTCTGGCTGCACTTTTACAAATGTGTTTTGGCCTCAGAAAAAAGGAAAGGAATTTATCTAAGTACTGTCCCTTGTTTTTCAATTTTCCGTTGGGGCAGAGAGCCCTGCAATGTCATTTAGTTTTCAAACTCATCTCTTGCTCCTGTGAGATATCTTTGTTTATGTTTCACACTATTGTTTTTACACGTGAAAACAATGAAGGATGCTGCTCTTTGTGAGGGCCTTTAGTATTTTTTATCTCTCAGAATAGGATACTGGAACTTGGTTAAATTGTTACATTTCTGCTCTGAATTTGGCTTAATGTGATTTGATTTAACCAACCGATCATTCAGAAAGGTTGCTAGATCTTTGATATTCTGGTTAGCTTAAGGTCAGTTTCATCCTTTATATCCAGGGAAAACTATCTTAAAGAGTCTTAGTTACAGCTGTGAGGTGTCATGAGAATCAATCCTACTTCTAGAAATCCTATCTGGATATCACCTTCTGGTGACTCATTTTAAAAAAAAGTAATTTTCATTCTTACAGAAAATCAGTTCATATATTTCCTAGTATTTCCCTGTTCCCACATTTTTGTTTAATGTAGGTCTTACCTGTGGTTTTAAATGCAGAGAAAAAGGTATGTTGCCTTGATGCCGTTTTCTTCAAAATATAGAATCTGTAATTACAATATTGTAAATTCAGACATAAATTTATTGTTAAGTTTTATGTAAATTGATTTTGGTTTACAAATTCTTTTACAGCTAGAAATTTTAAGTCTCTATGACTGCATGCCCCCTTATGTTATATATATAAAGGTAGCAATTGTTATTTTATTTGTAATAAGATTTTCAGTCTATCCCTTCTGTTAAGCTAGTGGAATTTTCAATCTGAATATTTATTGTATTTCATAAAGACTTTACTAATTGTTGTAAGCATATGTCTTGTTTTAAGATCATCCAGTACCTGAAAATAAGCTCTGATGTAGAAAAGGGTGGTTGAATTTTAAACCTGAGATGTATTCAGGAATCTCCTGCATATTTAAGATTGAGTTCTATGTACAGAACAATGGGAGAGGTTGCAGCTTTGCAGAAGTTGCTGCTAGTGCTTTCAGTGAATTCAGGATTTCACATCATGTCTTATTCTTCCCTGAGGATAAACAGACTAATCTGGTCTTAAAATCAAAGGATCTACTTTTATTCTTCACATTAATAGGAGTAGAGGAACACATATTCTCACTGTCTGAGGGCAGAGGAAAGTAGAAATAGTATGAATCATAGCTGCATTTCTTTTAAAAATTTATAAAATTTTAAAATATAAATAGGAACTAACATAGCTTTTTCAACTTCAATCAACTTGAAAGAAGGCATGGAAATTTGGTACTTGAAAAAAATCTTTTAAACAAAAATCTGTTTTTGTGTTCTCTTCTTGGAAATAGCCTCCTAGAACTCACACAGGATTAAGAGGAACTTGGGCCAAAGCAAATGACAGAGAAACTGTTTGCAGCGTGTTGGTAATGTGAATAAATGTAAAAGATTCGTCTGTAGAATCTATCAGCTCACACTTTTCTGACAGACCACAGAATCATTTTGGTTAAGGAACTCACATTATGATACAGAAACTGCTTTCCGACCTAAAAATAATATCTTTTCAGTTAGGAATCAGCATTTCATATCTAGGCACAATATATTGTCACACTGTGTGATACTGCTAATGATGTGCTATGCAAAACTGATGAGATACTGGCTATTTGCAAAAAATGTAAAGTGACATTCTATACACCTGCCTTCAGCAGGAATAGTCCTTGTAACATATGTCATGTAGTAACAATGATACAGCCAACTGACACCGATTAAAAAGTCACAAATGGTTGCTTTTCTCTAATGTTCAAAGAGCTCAAAGAATTTAGATGTGTACATTAAGGATCAGATGCTTGGTTGCATATTCTACAAACTATGTTTTAAACAAATCAGCATACAGATGACTGTGACAATAACTAACAGGAAAAAATGAAGGGTGAACTGTCACAAAGTTTGACAGGCCATTGCATATTGAGGGTCTTCTTTTCCTATTGCCATTTGAAGAGTCCCATAATATTTCTGTATTCTGTTTTGCAAGCAAAAGGAAGGCAGGTAGGTATTCTGATGAAGGCATTAGACTGGAAATTGAAGAAAACAGCAGCAAATATTTTTATACTTCTATATGAACTTCTAATATGACCTTGGATAAACATTTAATAAATCTGTCTTGGTTTTCTGTATCCGAAAATTTTGGGTACTGCTAGCGTCCTAGCTCAGTTTTTCTGCATGTTAGTGAGACAGTGAGATACCATGGCAGTTGAGTTACTACTATAAGCCCATTTAAATTTTGTTTTAGCTCCTTGTACAAATTTTTTTGGGTATTTCTTTTGAACTAGTCTCAAATGCCAGGAAACTCTACAGTACAGTACAGAATCCTGAACTAGTGACAGAGGACAGGAAACAGACATTTGGGGACAAAAAGAACTTAGTTGGTCAGTTCCCTGGAGAAGAAAACAGGTATGAAATACAGATGTAGGCTTATCCAGAAATAAAGACAAAAAGGGAAAAAATGGCAGAAAAACACTGCATATGATAAAATATAAATTTAAAAAAAAAAAGAATGAATAGATGTTCATTAAAAGGGCCAAAGTCACTTTGGAAGGCTAGTGAAATTCAGTTGGGTTAGTTAATGATAGAAGTCTTCTCTGCACCCAGGGAATCGGATATGGATGTGTCTATAGATAGAGTTATCTGTAAAATTAATGTAGAGAAACCCTATTCTCAGCAGTTATGACACCGAAAAATATTAATTCTCAGGGTCTCAGGGACATTGGAGAACAAATGCAACTAATAGCCAAAGGAACTCTGTATTCCTAGTTGTGTTTAGCTGACCTGTTTCTTAATCAAGTATCCCCTAGAAGTACTTTTGGAGAAAATAACTTTAAGTAATTAATGAACATGGAGTTAATTAAAAAGTTGATTCAATTTAAATTAAAGGGAAAATATACAAAAGTAGGACAGTAGGTAAGGTCTGGGATTTCAGAAAGACTGAATCTTTTCCAAGTTAAAAATGTTAAATCTAGCAGTAATCTGTGTCACAGATAAAAAGACCTTCCAAAAAGGGAATTAATGCATGCATAACCACCTCAAAACCTGTATAATCAGAGACATATTAATAATCAGAAAGAAGATACCACTTTAAAGTCAAGCTGAAATAGAGTTTGCCAGGAGATGTAGTGTCTGAAGTGTCTTAAAAACAGGTTGATTTTTACCTTACTGCTCCAACTATAAGACTGTTCAAGGTTTTCTGTGACCAACCAAATCAGAACTTCCTTTTTTCCCACCTTGAAGACAGTCGGGACCAATTTCACACTACTAGTACTTGGACCAATGTTGCCTTTTAGTTTAACTCTCTCTTCCCCTTTTCTGATATTTTCAGGAAAA
>NW_010185239.1:8320-58534 GCF_000695765.1 Mesitornis unicolor | reverse complement strand
TGTTTTTCCTTTGCTTTTGTTTCCTTTAGTGTACTTCTTTTAGTTTCATTTAGTCCCTGAATGTTGGCAACAGGAACTGTAGCCATTACCAAGCTGAACTGTTATGAGTAGTTCCCTATTGCTGGCTCAGACCCCCTCACTTTGTAAATTTGCCTTTTGATGGCTCTAATACAGTGGTGATCCCATGGTCATCAACTAACACTCTTCCTATCAAACCTTCTTCAGTTATTTTCCTCAGATGATTTTCCAAAATAGATATTTCTATCAATAAACCATTATTAATACTAGAATGAAAGAAAAGCTGTTTTTGATGAAAGATTGTATTGATCATTCCCAGCTGAGGAACTGGAAATAACTTGTCAGTTTCTAAATTTTTCTGGAAACTGGAAGGACATTCCTAACTCTCTACCTTACCAAACAATAATACTCTGATGGCCTCCTAAACAGACTTGCAGTAAAAATTACCTTAAATGGTTGAATGGTTGTCAGGTATAGCTCAATAACACTATAAAAGAGATTATGTAATGTGCTAGCTGTGAGTTTGAATGGAAGATGAAAAATGTCTATGCTAGTCCTATGTTTCTAGCTGATCCTTACTTTCCGTTATAAAATTTATCTCCATACTCCTTAAATAAAAGCAATTTTCATCTTGCAGGTCCTTACCCTTTAGCCTTTGGTTTACTTTGCAAAATATGAAAAAGTTGTCTTTTGACCTTTCATCTGTTTTGTTTTAGGTTTTGTTTGTTTATTTTGTTTGTTTTGTTGTTTGTTTTTGTTTGTTTGGTTTGTTTGTTTTCTTCTGTTTTTCTAACAGAGAAAGGCCAATCTCACTTTTGATGCATTGTCTTTTTTCACCTCCTTGAATGCATGGTTCATTTTTAAGCAGCAGTTTTGAAAAGACAATGGTATTTCCAGATTTGAACCCTGATAAAAAGCATGACACAGAGGGAGAAGGAGTAAAATGCCTGGAAAATTAAGACTTATGGCAATGTAATGACCCAAGAAAAAAGTACTTCCACTGTAGAGAATTCCCTACAGTAAATTTGGAAATCTCATTACAGACAGATCTTCTGTTACTTCAAGAATAGTCTCAAATACAATTCTCCTGCATTTTATGTAATAATAAGAAGCTCTATCTGCTGTTTAAGCCTCAACTCTTCAATGTCTGTTATTCAGGACATTTTGTAGAAAAAATAAAGAGTGTAGTATGCCAATTAAATCTCCCAACTGACTGGATTACCACAGTTTTGTTTGATCATAGCTTTGTTTAGTGTTTGGCAGGGTAATAAATAGCAGAGAGAGATGTAATCCCGTTTCTTCAAGTTCAAGTGTTACAGTTTCACTTAGAAAGCCAATATTAGCTATTTCATAGGAAGACAAAGAGTAAGAAAGACCCTTGTTCAAAATGTCTCAACAGCTGGCCTTTTCTTTTGAATGAAAATGAAGGGAGAAAAAGGAATCAAAACAGGACATTATAATCATTCTCCTAGCTTTATGATCCTTTCCTCAAATCTTACTTCTTTAGTAGCTGAAACTAGATACCATACCTTATTTTTATCTGCCTAAACATGGCTGGTCTTACTAGTTTGATGATAAAAGAGCAGAGGACAAACTTCCTGCTTGATGCAAAATATTTAGGGGAAAAAATGGATGGTGACTGAATGGTCTGACCAATTCAAAACTGTCCTCACAGGTGCTAAAATATATAGAGTAATTTTTCTGAGACTGCTGTTGTATATACACTGCATCAATAATTAAAAAAAAATCCCAAACCATATATAAATGTTACCAATATGTATTAATAGATTCTTTATTATTTTTGCATTAATATTTTTTTCCTCCTTAAGTATATATTAACATATCTATTAAAATGTTATTGCTCTTTCTAAAAGAATACTGCTGACAAGTCAGTTATTTCACAGGATTAATTCTGGATAAAGGAAAAGCTACCACTCTCTCATTGTTTCTTTTGGGTGCAGATGTCACACTTCCTCTAAGTTAATAATTTTGTAACTGGTGATATGGCTGATTTGCTCATAAAAATAAAGATACTCTGGTCCTATATGCTATTTATCATTTGGTTTCACAAAGAGAGCACATTTTGATGTACAAATCCATTTTCAAACAAATCTGATTCCTTGCTAATCCATAGCATATTTTGATCTTTACTGGGTAATGAAGTCTTCATTTTTATGTGTAAAAAAAAATCTCATGTATAATATAAACAAGATTATCTCTAAAACTGTGATACATCATCATACATGCAAAACCAAAGCCTTGGGTAAGACAGCCTGGCAAGTTAGATGAACCACTTCAATTTTCCATCAATCAAATTATAGTTTATTGTTCAGCTGAACTACCTCAGGCAACACAAATCTAAAAACTGTCATTTTGGAAACATTACATTTTTTTTCTGTCACATTATAACCCAAGCCATGGCCATAAAAAAAGAATGTCATACCATTACTGACTGTAATATTCCTTAATTTAAGAAGAGCTAATTCATCTGTAGTGTATACAGTGTTCCTAGTATTTGAAGCTCATAGCAGTGTTTGGTTACAGTAATCTTATCAAACGCTATTAGTAGATTTATTATTTTTTAAATAATGGAGATTTTTGAAAATTCAATTATTAATAGAATGGTTGTTTATAACAGCATTTTAGTGCTTACATTAGAAATAATGTTTACATTTCAGAATCATCTAATGTTTCAATTATTTGGTTTCTATGAACACTAAATTGTAGGGAATTTAATTAAAAATTCAGCTTCTGTGGCATACACTTGACGGAAGAGTCTGCTGTCCTTTTTCTATTTCTTTAGAGCAATGGGTGTCATCACTGTAAGACTCAAAAGTTAAAAATTAATCTGGTAAGCATTACACGACTGTTTGTGTTTTGTCACCCCAAATGCACCTATGTCCTTTTTGACATTTAGGCTATGAAATTCACCTAACACTGAAGGCCAGCAATGTAATGCTTGTACATTTTAAATGTTCTCTTTGCCACTTATCCTAAATTTCTAAATGATAATTTTATGGTCTTCCTTTATTTATCCACCTTAAGTTGAAGTGCATATACCAGTTAATGGAAAAGTAGAGGGTGAGAAGTACAAACAGAAGAGGGTTTATTTCTTCCCTGGTTAAAATATATAGAATTGAGAGTGTGAAGAGAAGAGACTAATACAGGTATGCTCCCCTTACCATCTATATGCTTAAAAATATAATCATGTTACCCTAGGAAATAACACAGTTATGTAAGATACAACTCTTTAAATAATATATGATGAAATTTACAGATAACTGAAATGTTGTAAGAACATACACTTCACTGCAAAGATATATATCTTGAGGACACCTGTCCCCCCCCCTTAATTGACTACCTGCTAGAAGAAAAACCTGCTAAAAGAACAGATTTACTGTGCAGTGAGGCAATGAATTTAAGAGGTCTCTGCTGAATAAAAAACTAGTTCCATTGGTTGATCTGGGCCATGGTCTTGAACAAGTTCAGACATATTAACTGAGCTTTTATGTGCTTTTATGCACCATTTATTTTTGAAATATCAGAAATTTTCACTGCAACAATTACTTATGCACCAGAGTAATAAAATTCCTGTTGCTGGTGTTCACCAAATCTATGCTAAGCAAATTCCAGCAAGGATACACACTTTGTACATGTGAAAATGTAAGGGAAATCAGCCCAGGACTAGTAAGTGTAAAGAATTTAATCACAGTATTTGCATTTCTTTATTTTTTTTAAATCGAATTAGGTTATTTTATGTGAGAATTTACCTAACAAACATGTTTCTGCTGTTGTGATACTTATAGTTGCTGTTTATATTTATGGATCCAGTTATTTTTCTATCAGCCTAGTACACTGCAAAATGTATCAGTGCGAGCACATAAAATAAGACAAGAATTAGATCCTCACAGTGCTTTTCCTACTAGAGGGTCACACTAAGGATCAGGAGGGCACCAGAGTTTTCAGGGAAACAAAAATACCAGTCCTAGGTTTTCAGAGCAAATTGGAGTTTTAGCCACTTCATTGAAAAGTGTTACACTGGTGAATATCTTAAGCAACAGTTAGAAAACATAGATATTGCACAACATTTTCTAAGTTACAAACCTATACCTTCTAGTGTTATACTTGTTCTGAACCAGCTCTTTCTCTGTTTTATACTAGTTTGTTTCTCTTCCTAAAGGAAATTATTTTTCTTTGACCACTTTGCTGCCTCAGGTGTGAATTTTCCAGATCAAACCCTGAGAATGCTGTGATTGTCATTCATGGGATAGGTAATAGAGAAGTAGGAAGAGTGTGTCATAAAACTAGTTACAATTAAAAAAATGGCTTACCCGTCTAAGACTCTATAATATGGGTTACATTTGCTTCCTCTCAAGTGAAAACATGGGTTTTGTGACTCATTCCACTGACTCATGAATATATGTATATTTTTCCTGTATCTATAAAAATTCTTGGTTTATCCTGTTTTGCCAGAAGCTGGACTTTCCTTCTGTGATACTAGCTGCTGGCAGTGGAAGCAGCCATACCTTTAGCATATTCAGCCTTGCAATAAAATCCAGGGTGTTTCCCAGATACAGTATAATTAACTTCAATTGCTATGTTACAATTAAGTTCAGGGTGTGACATAGACAAAATAAAGCACTTCTGAGTGGAGACTTATGAGCAATTCTAAATTCACTCTTCTTTTTGGTCTAGGTACTATAAATGTTTCAGAATACTATAGATAGCACCTAAACAAAACATCTTGTATCCCTTAAACTCTGGATCTCATTTTTATTATGAGATGGGCTTTTTTTTTTTCCCTGAGCTCATTTAAAGTTTTGCTGTTTAAAATATGAGTAAAACCTAGCAAGTCATGGCCACATTTTGCCTGGTTGTTTTTAAGATTATGCATTAGGGTAATCTTAGTAATCATGTACATTGCTTCATAAAATTAACATGGAAGCTCTCTGATAGTCAGAAACAGACATTATAAGTGTTCATGCATACCTGTTTCAGATTATTTAAAAATACTTTCAGCAAATACATTGAAATGGACATGCTCCCTTCTAGTTTGCAAGAAGTACAGCTTCCAAAATAATTTTTCTCATGTTTCAGTCATGCCAGTCAAACTGCCTCTATAATGTGCCACCAGCTTTACACTTCTTTTCTTTAGGAATCATATTCAGTCAACCTAGTATTTTTCACTTCTAACAACTTTGAGGCTTATTCCAGTTATCTCTGCCTATGTGTTTATATGACAGGCTATCAGGATGTGAGCCAAACTGCATAGGTTTAAGTGCCATCTCAGCCCTGAGACTATCACTGTTACCCTCACTTCTGAGTACTCCATGCTTAGAAGGAAGAAGCCTTGGTCTGAGAGATAGGCACTGGTCTCCTGCCTGCAGTGCAGCCAGCCTTTGAATGAGCAACACCAGGGCTCAGGCATGGACTGTGATTCAGTCAGTCAGACCATGATGTACACAACAAAGAGCTCCCTTCATGGCAAAATGCTTTCATTTAAAACAATGTGTCTAAAGAAGGATCTTTTAATATGGTCCTTTGTCATCACCAGTTAACATACTAGGATCCACATCGCAGCTACTGTCCTTTGCAATCTGCCTTCTAGAACACATGGAGCTTCCACTTTTCTGTTATTCCTTTATTAACCACCCTATGTCAGGGAAAGTACAAGCAGTAGGAGACATTGATGTACCCATTGAAATGGGCACAAAATGCAGCTCAGCCATTTTCAGAGTAAAGACATTTTTAGTAGTTATGCAGTCCATAAAGAAGTGAGCTAAAATGAAAATGCGGATGCATCCTTAATAACAACTCATGGACAAGTTTCATTTATGACCCTATTATAATGGCATGATCTCATTACAGACTCTGTCATCAATTTATACATAGTGAAAAAATCAATAAATAGTAATTTATTCAATTTTTCATTAAGCCAATGTGTTGGTGTAGGACTATGGCAGATCCCCAGGTATTCAAATGCTGCCTGTGGCTTGCCCTAGTCTAAGATCCTATTTCATCTTTGTCACATTTTAAATGATTTCAAAGACCAAATAAAGAGTGAATAAGGTTTTAAACAAGTTATTACTTTTAGCTAGCAAAATTATTTTCATTCTCTACAGATACATATTAAGTAGAACCACATTTTTAAATTCAGGCCACAGCATTAAACATAAAAAAAGAAAAATAAATAATGCTTGTGACAATATTATTATATTATACTGATTGGATCATTAGACAGTGTTCTACAAAAATTTTATAAATTTGAGTCCAAACATATGTTCTAGAGAATTTAAGTGTTACAACATTACAGACAAAAGTTAATCAAAGTGATACTTTCTCTCAAGTTGATGAGCAGAGGAGACACACAGGGAATGAGAATGAGAGAAAAAGTTTCTTTAAACAAGTGCATGCAAAGAACTAGAAAGCACTTTGATAATCCTTCTTTCGTGAATAAAAATGTGCTCTCTTTTATGGAAGTTGAAGCTGTAGCTCAGTATCTCTGTGCTTCTGAGTGTGTTTAGCCTATACAAATGATGAGTAGGAAGTAGTACCAACGATGAAATTTTACAACTTTTTCATTTGTTAAGACATGGAGTCCTATTTTTAACATGTGACACGAAAGATAAATTCCTATGAAATACTGAAGAATATAAAAACTAGAAGCCAGAAAATGACTAGTAGACTTTGAAAATATATCATATTGTGGGAAAATGACCCAAATGTTCAATTTTTTATGTGGGTGCTTGCTCCCTACTTGACCTTTTTTCCAGATTTGTATTTGGAACTAGAAAGATATATTTCCCCTTCTGGAAATATCTTTAAGGCGGCCTGTGGACAACATTTGTTGGGTCAAAAGTTTCACAACTTTAAGGTCTGTCAAAGCCTTTTTTTTTTTTATTTTTGGATATTGCAGTTCTTTTCATTAGAACTAATTTTAATGATGGTTGGTTGAACTGTTCGGAAAAGAAAAATCATTAGTTAAAAAATCTGAACCAAACTGAAGCAAGTATTTTTAATGATATTTCCCTGTTTCTGTTTTATAAGCTCAGAAGCACCAGTGGTTTGTGAATTTTGTGTGTGCATGTCATTGTACACTTTTGTACCTTACGCATAAAGGCAATGTTTTGCTATGAAATAATTAGCCCGAAGCTGATATACACTTTCATATCCTGATTAATAGACAGAATGTGGCTATCCCAAAGCCACAGAAACTCTTTATGGAAGTGAAATTAATTTTTGTATTCTTAGTTTACTCATAATTTTGTACCATTTTTGCATACACTGTAGTGTCATATATATATACAGCAAGTGGAAAGTCAAAGATATCAGCTATATAAATATATGTTATCTATGCTAGATAATTTATGAAATTGTGAAGTACATTACCTGAATATTTAATCTTACACATTGCTCACTTAGAAGCTTTAGTATCTTTCTTTCTCAATATGGTTATATATACATCCATATAATGTGATAACATATTCTCTGTCAAAGATCCATATTTATTAAAGATGACAGGGTCAAACTCTACACCAGTGAGACCAATGTTATATATATATATATGTAAATATATATATGTAAATAAATAAATATATATATGTGTTTAACACTGAGACAATCAACAGAATCAGAGAGAGATAGAGCAGTATTGATAGAAGTATTCAAATAAATAAATGATTGTTACAAGAGTGATCAATTCTTCTTCATATTCCTTGGTGGTAAATAAAAACATGATCAGTGTATTTGCATTAGAAAAATATTTCATTCAAGTATTATGGAAAACTTTCTTATTAAAATAACACTGAAACAGATTGTTCAAAGACTTTGAGGAAACCCCCACAACAGCTATTTTTCAAAAATGTTAGACAAATATCTGTTAGTAACACTCTGTATAATTGATCCCTTGCAGAGCAGAGAAATATGTTAGGTGACCTCTTAAGGTCCCCTCCAACACAACATCTCTATGAAGTTCTGACTAAAAAGAGGTCAATACAAATATTTCTCAGACTTTTTTTCTTTTTCACATAGTTGGTTACTTTATGATTCTATGAAAGAGCAGTGAACTGGAAGAAACTGACAACAAATGTTTTAATTTGGTAGTTTTTGGGGAAAAAAAAACCAAACCCTTTGTGCTTATTTTGATGTCTGATACTGACAGAAAATACAAACAAAAAGCCACCAAAAGCTCTCTGAGACAAATTCTGTCAAGTAATTATCTTTCAATATGAGAGATATGATTGGGTCTGCAGCCAATCTCTGAACTCTGGTATATATTTTGCATTTACCACCTCAAAAATCTGTTTTGGTACATGTACTCACAAAGACAGTCAGACATGAACGCACACTTTCTTTAAGCCGTGAAAGTGAAGCAAAATTTGACTGAAATTTTATTATGCCAGTGCATAAAAATGCAAACAGTTATAGATAGCCTCTGTTACAGAAAACCAGGATAAGGACAATGGTCATATCTATTTATTAGATGTAATAAAATACTTCCAGTTTATAGGTAAAACCGTACTCATGCAGAATTATCTGGTAGCCGTTGCTGTAAGACATTATGACACTTACCTCTGAAGCCAGGAGCTGCACATTATGTGATCATAGAAAATTCGAGAAATACCAGCTCCTGTTTTGACTTTTCAGCAGAAACAGTCAGTAGACAGAGGCTTGGCAGCTTCAGACATAGGGCGATTTCAACCATGTTACTTCCAGCTCTTCTGAGGGTGATGGAGAGAAGAGTCAGACTGGTAAGCAGCTTGTACTCTCCAAAATGAAGAAAGGAAAGGCTGGGATACCTCATCATCTTACATACATCAGGCAGAATCCTATGCACATTCATAATAGCCAGGAAGAACATTGCCATAGGTGCTGCCTGGGAGTCTCTGCAACAGTCAGACAGATGGACTTCCAGCTCACTTGTGTGAGGTCAAGGTCCAAACACTGGTAATATAAGACTTAAGGGTAGAAGTAGTGTCACCTTTGGTCATACCCACATGCACTGAATTCCCAAACATAAAACCAATGCAAAAAAAAAATAAATCCAAACCACAGACCTTTTAGTTCTCTTTTCCAAGTAAATAAATCCAACATTGCCTCGAGAAGAGGTTTTGAAGAATTACAGCTCTTTCAAGTTTCTGTTATGAAGCTTGAAACTATGATGTCACTGATTGTGGCCAGAAAACGGGTATTTACAGCTACTTTTTTTCCGAAGGCTTTAAAGTGTCAGGAAATGATCCAAGTTACTCAAAGAATTACAATAATGCCTTAGTCACTTGCATTCCTTCTCTTCCTCATCATCATCACCAAAAGCAGAAGTAGGCCTAACTCAACTTTCTCCTGAGAATCTCGCAAAACTGTTTCAACATAGTTATTTTGTCTACATATTTCAATCATGTTTTATTGCTTAGTCAGCTTCTCCTTTTAACATTCTTTTATCTAACTTGTTTACAAAATTTTAATTTTATGAACACACTTTTAAATTGCCTTCTAATATCTTCCAATTTTGATTAATACTTTCCACTTCAAAGTCTTTTTACAGTCAATTATCCCAACATCTGCTTTAAACTTTGAAAGCAGATCCTTCTGAGTTCCAGGTATAAAATTATTTGATGTCATAAAGTTTTTGCACTAAAGACATGCAACTAAATAAGAAGTAGCCTTATTATTTGGACTACTAATAACTGTCAAGACATCTATAAATCCTTATTTATTCTACAAAAGAGTGTACAGCTATATTGAAAGTATAGCAAGAATATCAAGCAAGTTAGCATTATACTGGTTGCTAACTGATACAGTTCAGTTAGGCTTTAGACAACTGTTCTACTGTACACAGTTAGCTTTGAAATCTCCTCAAAATCCTTTTCTTCTGCACCTGGAGACCTGCCAGGAAACAAATATGCTGAAACTGGAATATTTTGGAACAACACTGGTGTGGGCGTAAGGCAAAAGCAAGAGATTTTCAACAAATTCAGCACAAGCAGTTTGCATACAAGTGAACAATTTGTTCATGAAAATGTTCTTTCCATCTAGTTTTACTATTAAGCACAGTCAAACACAATTGTTGCTGTAATTTTTGATGATTATAATGAAAATTTGGCAGTGAAAACCAGTGAGAATGTACTCTAGGAGGATTACACCACTTCCAACTTTCTGGTCAACAGTAAGAAGCAACGGAAAAAGTATTCAGAAAAATTAACACCCATACTTTTACACACAATATAGCACAGGAGAAATGGATTTTTACAATCTCACACTGAATATTGTTACTCTTATTACTAGTACTATTATGTGGTAGAACTTGAAGACTCAAACTTTTAGTAAGCTGCACTAGGTGCCTACGTCTATGAGTAGAACAAAGTCTTTAATTTATGAAGAGTTCTCAACATATGACTTCACAGTGCTCCTAGCAATTTCAGATATTTTGGAAATCAGCAATACCCTCACAGTGGAAATTATTTTTTCTGAGGCTGCAATTTTACCTCCACTTATACTAGATATCTGCACTATCAGGTACTAATTTGATTTTGTTCAAACATGGATATGCCTTTGCATTACTGCTGAAGTGACCAGAACAAGTACTATAGCATTTATGTCAACTTTCTGTACTTATAGGGGTTTACTTGTCAGCTGTAGGAGGAACAATGATGCCTGATCCAACAAAAAGTCAGTGGTACAAACATAAGAGTGATCTAATACCAGATGAGCGCTTTGCATCACATGGCTGTAGCATTTCCAGTCCTATAGCAAGAGCTCTGAAAATTTACTATATTGTCATGCCATGGCCTGAGGGTGTTAAGCAGCTTGATTAGAGGATTCATACTGTCACATTATAGGATCTGTTGAATGCGATGAAAGTTTAGTATTTCACACAATGATTTGCAAACCTTCTGTTGAAATCCAGTAGGTTTGGGTTTTCTTTTCTTTCTTTTCTTTTTTCCCCTCAGGGAAAGTGGGTTGTTTTGCCTTCAAATTTCAGTAGTTCATTTGCAATCAATACCACAGTAACTTCTGTGCAACATATGGTATATCCATTTCTAAGACAGCAACAACACACTACCTTATACTGAACTTGTTCCTAGTATGTCTAGAATAAGAATATGAAAAGCTTTATCTTCAAGAGTTACTTTTAGAGAAATAAGAATTATAAATAAGGACAGATCTTCAAATGTTTCATATAAAGAAAATTGAATCTAGAAGCTTTAGTCAGATATTTTCACCCCTTCACAAATGGCATACTTCTGCTTCAAGATAAAAGTGGATCTCAGAAAAGGATATTCAAGTAGGGAAAATAAATTGATGATTCAGTCAGGTCCAGATAAAAAGAAGACTGTTTCTAATGGGAAAATGCATGCTGTCTTTCAGGATTTACTCTTGTCCACCACAGGATGTTCTTCGAACTCTGATTACTGTAAGATGCTACCAGATTCCTGCAGCAGTAACTGACATATGTTGCTAAAATCATTAATGTATAGGAAAAAATTCCCATGAGATTTTACCTCTATGGCCTTTTTTATTTTTTTTTTATTTTTTAATTTTTATGACCAAAAATCTATCATATTTGACAATAATGGGAAATATGACTGCTATCAAGTGGCAGGGTATCAGATCTTTCTTTCCCCTGTCTATACTTCATTTTCTCTCTCCATTTGCTTTACTTGCAATGTAAAATATGCTACGTATTTTGGGAGACAAATTCTTTGAGATACAATATAAAAATGAATGCTTTCTGTTCTTTTGACTAAACACGGTATTTAGAAATATTTTTTTGACTTAGCAATTATCAAAAGTTTTACCGATTGCATTAGTAAAGCTATATCACAGTACACAGCTATAAATTCAAAAGCAGTTCCACACACCAGAGTGTTATTGAGTATTTTTTCTTGTAAGTCAACACCTTCATGAAAAAAAGTGATTCTTATATAGGGTTTTCCACTGTGTTTTGAAGATCAACACAGTTAAGCATGTTTGGAAGTTGCAAATCATAGTGCTGAGAGACCATCACAGTAAACGATCCTACGCTGTATGACAAATGTAACAACAAGAGTATAGAGATATCACCAAATACAAACCAAATAAACCTTCAGAGATCAAGCATTAAACTAAATAGAGGTGCAAATAAGAAGCCAACACAGTCTTTAGAAAAGTCAAATGCAGCAGTCTGACTATCTAATAAGCTACCTGGCTGGCCAAGAATACTACTAGAGGGAAGAAAAAAAAAAAAAAAAAGGAAAAAAAATCATACTTCAAAGAATCAGGAGGGTGTCTTCAACAAGTCAGAAATTGGTTTTTGACCTTTCTGACTCATGTAAGCTTTCAGGATTCCCACCTGTGGTTTCTTTTATAAATTATTTGATGATAAAAAGATAATATTTTTTCTTCTGTCGAATGGAAGAAACTCCTCCCTTTTTGTATTGGCTATAACACTGTTCAAGCCAGCTCTGTCCAGTATTGACCTTTCAGGGGCAGAAACAAGAACTTTCTGTACTACGTTTCTCTGCATTGCATTTCCTCCCATATTAACAGCCTGGTTAATAGAAATCTTCACAGTAATTGTGATGAATACAATTTTACTGTAAAATGAACATTAAAACCAGATTTTTTTTTGGCGTGAGGTTTATTTGTATTCAATAAATTCAGCATGAATGATGGTTTGTTTCTTAAAGAAGTAAGACTTACCATCTAAAATACACCATTGACTGAAGTCAATATTGTCAAAATTTAAGTTCAAGATTGGAGAATGCCATTTTTCATAGCTGAGACAGAGGCCTGATTTTAGAAAGTGCTGTCACTCATATATCTGAAAAAAAATCGCAATATCTGGCCAGGCTCAAAATCTTGGATTTATCTTAAAAATCCCATTTATTTTTTCTTCAAAACAAAATGTCAATAAAATAAAAACTTAGGAATCAGCATCCTTGTACTCCATTTTTAATGAAACACACGGTGCTAACCACACGGTGTTCTGAGCAAAACCTGTGTGGTGCTGAGGTCAGAGGATCTGAATATTCTTAAGATGCTCAACACTTCACAAGAGTAAACATCTAGAACTGTTCTGGTGTAGAATTAGATTAAAGCATAAATTGGAAAGAAAATACAACTAATAAGGGACACCAGAACTTAGATTCATTTGGAAAAAGATGACTAAACAAAAGAGTGGAATCTATAACTCAGATAAAATTAGTGGGTGACTTGTTAGAAATCCTCACAGGACGCTAAGCATTTTTTTCCTCAGTTCTCCATTTTTATTGAGAATGAGATAACCTCCCTCAATTCCTGATCTCCCTGTAAATAATCAAGATTACAACTTCTGTTTTTAACTTTGAGCCTGCTGAGAAATCAGGCAACACTTTCAGCAGGTCATCCAGATAGTACTATGAGAAGAAGCACTCTTGAAGTAGTATGTACAAGAAATGGAACACAGTTCTGAATGCTAGGTGCTTCATACACAATATTGCTGAAAGTGTAAAATGAAGTAGGCAGTAGGCAGAAAATTTTAAGCTGTGAAAACAGGAAGTAAAAACTTCCAGTGCTGATTCTAGAAAGCACTTTGTCCTTTTTTTTCTAAAATAACTCCATTGCTTTAACAGTGTAAATAATGTTTTTCTGTACTGCAAAACTCTATATATTTTTGTGTTTTGCTAATAATTTCCCAGAAGCGTGCTGTCTCACATAGGCATAGGTCTGCCCTTCTTCACTTTTCACATTTCCCCTCCAAACTTAGATTTCTGACCAACAACTTCACCATAGCATACTTCTCTATTTTTTTGTATACCGGGCTTGTTAACTGTCAAGAGTATTCTGAAAGTCATCAGTGGGATGCCAGTTTATCCTCATGTTTTGACTGTGGTTCCAAGATTCACCAGGGTCATTCTGGCTGCAAGGATTATTAGAGGGAGGAATTTACTGACTGGTTGGGACACATGAATTTGTCAAGCCAAGGAAAGCTAACCTGAATTTGGGAATTGTTAGATGAAAAAAAAATCATAGCTGAACCCTTTCTAAGCTTTATTTTGCTGCATGTTTTTTGTATTTTATAAGGTGAAATACAATGGTTTAAAAATCAAAAATTGCTTTTGAGGAAATGTTATTTGTTATGTAGAAAATTCATGACGCAAAACCAATTTTGCTGAAAGGAAAAATCAAATACTTCTCTTCTATGGTAACTATTAATAGGGAAATACTTAGAGCAGGATGAGCAAACTTTAAACTGAATATGGCCCCATAAACACGTCTCAGATATTTAAAATACCACCTCCTATACAATGATTATGACTGTGGCATAGTATAGCATAACTAACTTGAGTGTATTATGAATAAGACCAAATACAGCTCCCAACGTAGTCCACTGAAAAACTCCCACTTACATTACTGAGAGCAGAAGCAGGCAGTCCTAAATTAGTAATAGCTGATGTGTCATTAGATTTATCTTCTGCAACCTAGGACCACTTCTATGTGGCATGATTCATTGCAGGTTCCAACATAAATTATGGATCCAAGAGAAAATGGTGGTTATACATTGCAAGTTGCAATGACTGGAATTCATGTTCTGTTTCTTGTTCTTTCTTTTAACTACAGACATCAGGTTTAACAGTAAGAATATCGTTTAATTTCCCATCTCCTTGTATATGTTTTATCAGCATACAGTATTCCCTCCTCCATTTCACAGAAACTTTCCCCTGCCTCTCACCTCTGTACTGTAATAACCTAAAATTCAGAAATTAGAATCTCCTTTCGTCAATCTTCCCCGGTGCCTAGTTGCTGAGTTTTGTGACCCAGGCATTGAATTCAGCCCCCGAGCTGGCCAAGTTCAGTGCAGAGAAAAGTGATTTCCGTATTGCTCGCTGTATGACTCACTGTGACAATAATGAAGCGTGGGTTGGTGTGGTTTTTAGAGAGCTGACCTTGCATCAGAATCTGCTCTCATTAAGCAAAATTTCCAATGAAATTCAAAGCACAATTAATGACTGCAGAATTTCGCCAAAAGCTGTGACCACTAAACTAAATGAGACGGTGTTGATTATGCAAATAAACAGCCACCCTGGAAAGCTTGCCTGTTGTCTAAAATGATGCATTTCTATTATTATTTATGTTAAGATACTGATCAGAACTGGAGCCTTATTATGCTAGATGCTATACGAACAAAAATTATAGGATTGCAGTGTAATTTGATACAAGATGCCATAAGTAGCAAACCACAGAAAGAGATATCAGGTCTGAGGCAATTTTGTGCATATCCAGTTTATACATTATCTATCAATATTTATAGTAATTACAATTTTGTCTTTAGTAATCGAAGGACTGCTTGAAACTGAAAATAACTAACTCAATCCTGGCAATTAAATTAAAAGCTTTGCCATATGAAAGCTCTTGGTATTGAAAACAAATTTATTTTACTAAGGAAAACATGAAATTCTTGGCCTGCCAAAGTAGAGCTAATAACACATTTCAGTGGATTACACTTTCCCAGCAAAGTCATTAGCAAAACTAGAAAAACTTGTACAAAACAAAACTTGTACAAAACCTTCAGTTATTAGTTGTAAAGAACTGCAGCGTGCACAGTTGGAGTTTATAAATACATAGTCTCAAAAGACATGCCACTGAAGCAACCATAAAGCAGGAGAGAACACTTAAGTTACACCTTGGAAAGAAAGATTTAACTCTTACCACTCATAAAAAACAGTGCAAAATCCACTTCCCAGCCTCAGTTTGTTAACTCTTTTCCTCCCTCATTTGCATATCTACCTATCTGCTTCTTTTAAAAATCGTTTCTGTCCCCTTTGTATCTAGGAAACAAAAACCATGAAGGGGAAATGGTGTACTGCCTTGTAACTGCTGTTACATGCACAAAGTAATCAGAAGAACAGAAAACAAAAAACAAAACCTAACTGGGAAACTACATTCCTGCAAATGCAGAAAGCTTACAATTCAGTCCCAAGATGCATTCCATACCAGTAATGGAAACAGACAACCAAACGTCCAGTAAGAAATGCAACCTTTGAGTGATACACATCACAACAGTAGGCTACACAAAAAGATCTTTGATCAGAAGAATAATGATTAAAAAATATAACTTCCCTTTAAATTCTATGGACCAACAGTTCTCCCCCTTACTAAATATAGTGAGGTCTGTGGTGTTGGAATATGAAATTTTTTAGCAACACAATGAGCTAAACTGAAATGTTATAACAGGCCTTGAGCTTTCTTTCTGAAGCATCTGTATGCTATGCCTGGGCTGACTGTGCTACACTCTGTCCAGTGATGGTGAATACCCGTCACGCAGTACATTTTTGTTATGAATAGCACTCCAGTATTTTACTCAACAACACAGTACACAAAAAAGTCCAGAGAACAGATTGGAGTTTCTCCCAGGAAATATTGGCTTCACACCTTCCTTTATGCCAGGTGTTTTTATCTTTTTGTCAGTGAATATGATGAATGTATTTGGAGTTTAAAGTACTTTTCATTCATATCTCATTTCTTTGGGTTCTATAGTCATAGGCAGCAAGAAGTTGGGGAATTTTGTATAGGGATAAAAAACCCCCAACAGGCATTAATTTTTCAAAGTATTTACTTTAGTGAATGACTGTTGTAAATGCACATCCAGCAAAAACAATAGAGTTTATTAATCTGTTATTCTCTATGGATTTGCAATTTAAATCTCAAGGCTTCTTTTCCACTGGATATTTTTTTCAGAAAGCAAGTAAGATATTGTTTTCTTTTTCCCTACTCAGAAAAGTACCACTTTGTTAGCTGTTTTAAGGTAAATTTCCAAAACAATTAATGACAGATACACATACTAACCCAAACAACAAAGTTTAATATTAATTCATGCAGATGTTGTGCATAAGGAAGCAGAATAGGGAAACATATCTTGAGAGTTCTACCTTTTCCTTCTACGTTAAGCACCATTTTGGAAATGTTGCCCAGAAGACTCTTTTAAAGGAAGGAGAGCTCATATTCCATGTTTTCCTCCATATTAAAGGAATCAAGTTGTAAAGCTTCTCAAGAGTAGCAAAGAATGATGCATGGCAGACTTTGCCTGCCATAGGTTACCGTTCTACATGGGCAGCATATCATCTTCCACCCTTAGAGAACGCTATATTACAACTGACCATTCCCTGCATGATCAATTATCCTACTACTGCATAAAAAAGATGAAAGTAAATCTAAACAGTATTAGGGTTTCATGTATTTTTATAGAAAACAAAGCTGATACAACTTTCCCAGCTGAAATTATAGCCAATAATTATACAGTATAACACTGGTTACAGCAGGTTTAGCCATTGCATTGAGCTTCTCAATGGATTAAGCTAAATGACCAACCATAGATTAAGTTTTTAAATTCAGTCCTTCAACTTGTTTAGGAAGGACTGGGAAAAAAATTCAGGATTTGTTATAAACAATTATGAAAACACACACTATGGACTGTATTGCTATTCTCTTTGCTAGGTTTAATGTTGAGAGGGGCTAGGTACAAAAAGAAGGCGCTGGAAACATTTCCTGGATGCCTAATCATTTCCTGCATCTCCTAGTTCAGGACTCAAACAAGTTCCCTCCAGAGAACTTTGTTTGAGTCCTGAGACAACTACTTTAAAATCTATGGTTAGCAAATATGAGTATTGGAGCATTTTTAGCACTTGTTGACTCAGCACTTTTTCACTGCTTCTGAAATAATATAATCCATGTTACAGATAACTTAAAGTTTCCGAAGTTCATACATAAATTATTTTCCATAACATAAAGTTATAAAGGAGAATGATATGGTAAATCTTCCACTTTTGCAATTACTCATTCCAAAATAGGCACATCCAGAGAGAGAAGGGAGGAATTATTAGGGAAATAAATAGCTATGATCACCTCTTCTTCAGCAAGTGTCAGTGAAAGAAAAGGTTCAATGCCCAACCCAGGAAGATAGGGACCAACTTTGTTCTCACACATACTACTGCAAAGCTGGAGATAGTCCAACCAAACCAAAGTGGAGAGCATCTGATGATAGGCTTACCATGGTCCAAGTTTTAATGGAAACATACATGCATACGTTAACACCATCACAATAAAACAGTGTAATATGTTATGCAGCAGATAGGTTTAGTGCTAGTCCACAGTTTGTGTTTTGGACTCTACTTGCAGTGAAATCAAACCTCCAGCTGATGCAGAAGATCTGTCTGCTTTTGCAATAGTGTTTATCTATTTGCTTAAAGAATTCTTTCACATGGTCTCTAGACAAGGAAGTGAATACTTCAGTCATATTTCACACTATATCTTCAGCTAAAATGCTTACTGCTGGTGTATTCCTGCTTCATTTTGCATAAACTGATATCATATACTGAAAGAGAAAGAGGGCCAGTGTACTTCTTAGAAATGAAGTAGTCATGAGACTTTACCTGCCACTACAGATATGCACATACATACACACGTACACATATGCACACACACACACATACATACACACACACTCACAGATGCACACATACGCAAAAAATAAGAAAAACGACTCAGCAATTGCAAGAGTCGCAATTTACCATGGAAGCCTCTACTTAATATTCCGCTTGATCTGCCAAGTTTATAGCCTGGCAAATCTGAATACAAATGTCGATGCAAATGAGGATTCATTATTCTTACATCGTCTTTGTGTTGAAGCTTAATGTAACTTGGTTCCTGTGGTTGCTCAGGGAATGTAGATTGCAAGACAGGAGGAAAAAAAAAAACCTGACAAAAACCAGAGAAGCAAATAGGGAAAAGTAACAGAAATGGAAATAAATGGAAAAAAATACGCTAAGGCTTCATACCAGTAAAAAATCAAACTAATACATTACATTCTCCCCCTATTTTCTCATATAAGGTGCATTTGCTTACCATTATCAGCAGAGAAGGAGTTAACTAACCAAGACCAGTCTCCACAGAGTCAAAACATAACAATCCTCCTTTTACTGATTATACAGTATTGTGCCCATTGTAAAGTCAGTGCCCCATTTATCTGAAAATTTCAACATTCTTTCGTAATTATAGAGCCCATCGGCTGGTAGAACCTGTACATTTAGATCTGTAAGAAGATTATAAATGCATTTAAAACCACCCCACCAGTTCTGCTTCTTTCATTATAAATTACTGCTGAATAATTCAGAAACACATTAAGAAAACTGCAGTATGATTAATAAACTACACAATGAAAATCACAATAGTTTAAATCATACATTTATTGTCCCATTTATAGCCCATCACAAGCAAGGGTTGAAAAGCACCAAATTAGAGAAAACATGAAATGCTGCAAAATTATAATTAGATCCTCAGTGCCACAGTACATTGTTCTGATGAATCTTTTGTACAGCTAGCTTATGCTTACATATAAATACCTTCTCAGTAAATAAGAAATTTACTGTAGGCTTGACTTTTAGAGAAGCTGTAAAGCTTAGCATATGCGATGATCCCAAAGTCAATGCTTTAAGGCTTGCTTCTTCATCCATAAATATAGCACATTTGCATCCATTCAGTCAAATTAGCTCCATATAAAAAGGTGGTTATAATTAGCTCCCCTTTCAGGTTCACGGTTAAAACTCAAGCGTGCCTGCTGTCTTGATTAAATCCACCATCGTCTTCCAATACCTAGTGCTAATTCTTCCAAGGAAATATTCAGTTGAGGTGTTATTTTATTCTGCACTGCTGTTAGTTGTCTAATTTACGCCAAGTCCCTGCAGTGCTTTCCTTAAGCCATCCTCTTTGTCTTGCCTTTGAAATTTACCAAATCTTACAAGAAATCAATACTTAATTGATTATTCACTTTTCTGCAGCTTCAAACAGCAAGCACGCATAAGATCCTGGAGTAGTCACCCGATTTCCAATGCAGGAGGTTGCTTGGTGGCAGGGATCTGCAAGTATCCAACAGCAGGCATTCCACAGAGCTGTGCAGTGGCGTACAGTGCCAGCATCCAATAAAGAAAACGAAGATACTCTAACGAAGCAGGAAAAGTTCCCATGTGAGACAGATCCATGTCAATGCTTTAAATAAAAAGCGGAGGGTCTGGCTTTTGGATACAAGAGCTCCATTCTCTTTGCAGCTACCCCTCTGGTTTTTTGCTTACCCTTTTCTTCCCATGGCACTGAAGTGGAATATCCAAAGTGCCACCGAACTCAGAGAACTCCACGCCGGAACGGGGATGAGGCTCATGCTGTACCTCTGACATAGAATAAGGATGGCAAGCACGTAACATTACGAAATGTAGGACAAATTCAGGAGAGAGAGAGAGAGAGAGAGAGAGAGAGAGAGAGCAAGAGACAGATGGCGGATCTGGCCAGGAGCCAAAGCCAGAGAAATGAATTACATTGCTGAATAACTGTACACCATTGATTCTGCCACTTGTTGCTGCATGGCAAAAAAGGGCCCTGACGTTGGCAGGAATCTCCTCGCATGTCATGTGTGCTGCAGGCAACTTTTTGCACGTAACTCCCTGCGCCGACATCAGCGCACTGTGGCAGAGAAAGTCCTTGTGTGCGTGTGTGTGTTTGTGTGCATGTGGGAAAAGTGCGTGTGTGTGTGAGGGAGAAAAAGAGAGAAAGCCGGAGCGCGTGTGGGGGGTGTGTGGGTATGTGCCTGCGTGCGTGGTGTGTGTGCCTGTGTGCGCGCGCGCGCGCGTGGAGGGGAAAACAATCACTGCAATCCAGCCATTTTGTTTAATGAAGAATGGAAGGCTGGCATTCAGAGACGTGGTTATGTGCCGCATATTAATGTGTGCTCTGTAGACATCCTCCCCCTTTTTAAATGAGTGGCACAGAAACGAAGCCCTCTACAGAGCAGCCACCGTGGGAGCAGGAGCTCGCAAGGTAACATATCATTGCTAAGCCTACAGACGTGGCGCCCGGCGCTCCACAGAAGAACAAGTTGCTGTCTGACGAGTAGGAAAAGCAGGTCCCATGGTTACGATGTTTGGGTGTTTTCAAAAAGATAGCCAGAGTCGAAGCAGATTGTTCAATAAATGCTTCATACCCAGGATGAAGGGAGATATTATGGGATGCCCAGGGGGCTTTGGAAATCAAATACAATGTTTGAGTAGCACAATTTGAGGTACATTATAAAAAAGCAATTTGAATTGCCAATGAGGCGACACATATCTGCATGCTAATTAGACCTGTGTCAAGCTTAGTCTGCTGGGTTGTGTTGATGGCTAGGAATGCGCTTGTAACTCTGCTGAGAGATTGTTTCTGCATAAATTATCAGCTTTGTCCTACTGATCATTTTCTGCAAACAAACATGAAATGTAAGATCAAAAGGCAATTCTGAAATTAAAATTATTGATTGATAAAGCCTAGATTTCAGAATCTAATTAGAGGAGGCACAAGCAAAAGCTGATATTATTACAGATTGTGCCTGAGCTAGCAGCCAGATTGTGCAAAGCTTGTAATTTATCTTTGTTTATGCAGCCAGGATATTAAAAATGTAATTAAAATGGTAAAATGATCTGATCAGAAATAGCCACCTAGTGGCAAGTATATTATTTTAAATGGATTAAAAAAGCATTGATCTGTGCAAATAAAAGGTTTTTTTCATGACAAACATAGTAGCTCGTTGAAACTTGCTGAGCAATTTGTCTTTTGCTAATAAGTTGTCTTTTGTGTTTTGTTCCATAGATAAGCAACATCATTTATAACCCTCATTTGCACACTAATAAACATTCTGTTATTACAGGTGGTGTTGGCAACATCTTTCATAAATTATGGCATATGAAAATGGAAGAAACAAATAAACCCTTTTCTAGACATGCATTATATATGTTTTGTAAAATTAGAATATTCATCTGACAGCAGCAGGAGAAGTTGCTTATTAACTCACTATATTGCTCTGTTTAAGCCGCAAAATGGTAGAAACACTATCAATACGCAATTCAGCTTCTTGCCTATCTTGGTTACTTGTAAATGCTATACAAAAGATAGAGGGCCCAATTTACTAAGTCTGTGCAGATTCAATTACTGAATTTCATGGTAATAAAGAGGTCTTTGTGATTTATACATTATTTTACCCTCATTTAGCACCTTTCTGGAGTTGCCAAGTAGATTAAGTATTTAAAGAACAGAGTGTTTAATTGCCCACAATATAGAAATGAGTTTCGAAATTTCTCTGCCATCATGAGCTATGGACAGGGAAATTGCCGAAGAAAGCTTTGTCATATGTTATGAAGTGAGACTACAAGAAAAACAAACTATAAACAATTTTCCAAGAAAATATAGTCAAAAGCTTGTAAGTTCATGTGCTGGTCTTAACTCATGTATTTCTTTTTATTTCAGATTTCCACATGAAATTACTATGGAAATGCTCAATTCCTTTCTAAGAAATTCACAATTTAGGGTCCTGTCAGCAGCTCTGGGGTCTTTTGTTAGGTGCACTTAAAATGCCAGATTAAATATTAATATGTGGTTAGAGTTGTGCTATTTTGCAAGCCCTGAAACCCTATTAGTAAATCATGATCTGGTGACTGATGCAAGAAATTTCAAGGCACAAAGAGTCCAGATTGCCCATCAATCTGATAGATCACTAATTTTTAGTAAATCAGGCCCTTGGACTTTTAGCTGTAAGCAGATGTATGTTTCATTGTGATGGGAAAAGCAGTCCAACTAACAGAGCAATTTTCTGCACTGAATGTGTACCATAACAGGCAGAGTTGTTTTGCATAATCAGTAAGTTATTTGAATACAAGTGTTCATTTAACAGGCTGTGCATGAGTGATGCTGTTCTTGGAAAAAAAAACCCACATTCTGAGCTAGAAGGGAAAGCTGCATTACTTTTATATAACAGTACTAGGATTTCTTAATGAATCCTCAGCGTGATAGAGCTCCAGAAGGATGCCGAAGAAGAATGCTTAGCAAGTAGAGTCACATCTTCCCAGCCTGGCCAAGGTGCTGCATCCCTTCAATGGACTTCATTACCCACTGACTGCAGGTCATGTATGCAAAGCTTTTAGGTAGGGTGCAGAAGCATCAGGAAGGATTTAGAAGGATCAGGCAAAGGAAAATGGAACCTAAAGGAAGAGGTGGAAAACAACCTGACTGCAAATACTAAAAATACTTTTAGATAATAAGCTACTGATATAGAGAAGAAAAATCCTCCCTGACATGTGGCATGCTTGGACATGTGGCTGAGTTCCAGCCTTCCTAACCTCTTGAGAAAAAAACCTCAACCCCTAAAACCACACCACACCCTCTTTATTGGCAGTCTTCATTTCATATAGATGAATCTTCACTTCTGTTGAATCAGCTGATTTAGGTATTTACTAATTACAACGTATTTCATGTGTAGAGATACTAGCATAGCGTACACTGCCTCTCGTTTCGTGACTGTCCTTTTTGCTTTCATTTCTCCTCTCTCTCACTTGTTAGTAGGCTGCTGATGCTCATATGGAAATCATTGTTAGAAAGAGACCTCTCCACACCTCTTCTGCCATTGCTGTTTGACCGACATTGAGAAGTACAGGTCTGAAAGATTGAGAAGTCTTGCAGGTATCTGTATCTTTCTCAGGTCACCCTCTTCAAAGCACATATACACACTGCTTACAATAAATCTCCCTAAACTTAATCTAAAATAAAATTTATTTTTTAGCAGCAGGCTACAAATTGAAGCCCTCACAATCAACATATTGAAAGTACAACATAGAGTATATGTTTAAAAAAATAAATAATTACAGTGTGCAATTATTCAAGACTTTCGCAAGCTGATGGACAGTTGATGTAGAGAGAGATGATGTAGTGTTATTTTTAGACTAGGTGGCCATTTTTACTATTTTCAAATACTAAATAATTTCTTTTGTTTAAAGAAAGTGGTCCAAATCAATAGGCCTTCTGATACTGACATTGCAAAGTAATATGCAGCAACACCAACCATTCTGAAACATTCCAGCAGGCTTTTAATGCAAGAAAGAGTCTGCTGGGAGCAGCCTCCCCAGCTGAGGCACATGGAGGGTGTTCTCATTTCCACTAAGCCCTGATCAATGGGAATTTATTACCACTTAGACAAATAGAAAGCCAAACTGTTTGCACAAAACCGAACCGGCTTGGATATATGGCCCACATCAGAGAGACAGACAGATATGAAAAGTAAAGCAAAATGGTAAACCAGTATGTGGATGTCTTTTTAGCCTTCCTTTTCCACAAAGCTAATGCTTTGCTACTACATCCTGTGAAAATACAAATGCTGACAGAAGAAAGCTCACAAATATTTAATGGCGTTCCAGAGTAATGTACGTATCATTGTTTCTGTTCCTATTGTGCTCTGTGTCGTACTCGTGTTTACCAAATGTCAGAAACCTCCTTTACAGGCTATTAATACTATTGTGGTCCCTCCAACATGCACACAAATACACCCACTCCTCTCACCACACACACTTTCTCAGTGTCCATCAATATGTTACGAAGTCTGTGCTTCATTACCATATCATATGGAGTATTGATTCCTGTTCCAAGCTAAATAATGTTGTTTTTTAAAAGATCTTTTAGCCTTTAAGTGGGGTTTGCTAGCCGAACCGCAGACTGGTAACAAAGACGTATTATAGTATTTGATACCATATATGCTTTGGCAAACACAAAAACCAGTAACTTAAGCAGAAATTTCAGTGCTTAATTCAAGTTTTAAAAACAGGAAAATTGTGCACAAGATCCAGTTACATACATTCCATGTTAAAAGGGAAACATTCCTAATAGACCTTTCAACATAATAAGATTCAGGCCTTAGCAGTAAAGAGAATGATTACAAGTTTTATTAGGCTTCAACTAGTTTCCATACCAGATCTAAAAAGTCACCTTGCACCTATATAAAGAGGATTATTTATGTAATTATCTGTACATACGTCCTCATCAGCCACTGTATACTATCATTTCATGGCATTCAGATTCAGCACAAAAACATCAAGGCCTAAGTACAAATAATATTACTATAATGGGTTTTCATTTCTAGAGGTCATCAGGGGAAGGGATTAATTTTGCTTGCTTTATTGTACACACAGAACAGCACACAGGGTCATATTACAATGCTTCTATCTGGAAAATCACGTTCTGCAGTAATGAGAAAGGCACTTCTTAAAACAATTTTACAATTTTGGGTGTATTAGATGTATTTTATTTCATTTTTATATTGCTTTCCTTTATGCACATTTATTTCAGATATCATTAATTGTTTGTTGGTGATGTTTACAATGATGTTTTCAGGTGTCTTTTTTGATCTTTGACAACTGCTTGTATTTCCTTTTCAAGATTCCTTTTATCAGTAGTGAATGGAAACATTTTGTCTCTGTGTTGCTATAGACATTTTTTTCAGAATTGTGTAGAGAACTTAAAATCTGTTAATCGTGGCAAAAGTACTCCAAATAAATTGCATTTCCTTACAGTTTCTGTGTATAGAACACAAAGTGGTCTCTGGCTAATAACTTACAGGCAGAGCTTTATATTCCCCTTGATTCCTTAGAAAGCATCTCATTATGAAGTATTATTTAAATGAGACAACTGTATAGGCAGGGTCAGAGGCAGCAGAAAAGCAAATCCAAAAAGATCATGTCACATAGTGTCCAGATATATACAACTATACACAATATGCATTTAATGAGTGTGAAATTAGCAGTCACATTTTACCCAGCAACAGATGATTTTTAGTCCTTTTTCAACCAGTTTCAAAGCTGTATGAGTGAAAGTTAAACTGAGTCAGGACTGGCTGCAGAATCCCAATAGGACAAGCTGAGATAAGAAAAAGAGAAAATAAATTTTAAATTAAAATGTGGAGAAAAATGAGATGGAAAGCAAAACCAGAAATTGAATAGATCCATTGAACAGAGACACAAATACTGAAACTAAAATGAAGAAAAGGAAAGCTTTAATGCCTATAGAATTTCTTATATGACTCACAGAGATTATTCGCTTGCACAGGCAAAATGTTTTCCTCTTTTTCTATGGCTGATAAAACTTAGATTTTGCTCAAGTTAGAAAACTTATTTTCCCTAGGTTTCCTCAATAGGGATAAAAGAAGTAGAGTTTAAACTACTGGAAAAAAAAGATTGACCAACCTGAAGAAATTCCCTGAATATTCCCAGTCTTAACATTAATATTCTACTGACTTATTTTGTCTTGGCAAAGAAGTCGAGAAGCAGCAATGTCTGGAGACATCATGATTTCAGAGGCCAAGACTATCCATAAACCTTACAAAAGCACTGGAGAACTGCACAGAGCAACAACATTATAGGCAGGATAAAATACATGCTTCCTTTCCCGAATGCATGCTCTTTCTGGCTCTGTAGCTTGGCAATGAACTTGTTCTCCCAAACACTGTCTTTTTGGAGCACTGGAGACTATTCTTGGCACTTGAGGGATCTATGAGCAAGCATGCTGGCCACGGAAATTATGAGCACAACTGAAGGAATGATATGTCCTTTCCCATTCTAGCAAGGATGTCTCAGAGACTCTGTTGACTCTATGCATTGAGACTATTTCTCACTCCGGCAAAGTTCCATTAAACATAGAATATTTTTTTGGCCATAATATAGCCAAATAAAAACCTATTCCTATGTGAGAGTACACATTGTGTAAAAAGTACACAAGCATGGACCTTGGGGGTAACCTGCTTTCAGTGATAACTGTAGTTCATTCAGAACTTGCAGCCTACTTACTTGTCTCTACCTTTCTGAGATAATAGAAGTACAGTCTGTTGTGGAGCAACGTAGGTTTAAGACTGTAAAAGCATTGTATATTCTTGTGCATAACACACATAGGAAGGAAAAGATGATAAATAATTGCACTCTGCATTCATGTAAAACAATGTTTTAGATCCAGATTGTGCTTAAACTTGCACAGATTAGATCCTGACATGAAATATTAACCCATTGTAGAGAACCTTATGAACTCTTCCTTGCTTATCCATGTAGACATAGTTAACATCAAGAGAATAAAAAAATACTGATGAAGTAGAAATAATTAATAAATGTAACTTACTGTAGAATATGCATTTTCCTTTACTGGAGTGTTTATGCACAATCACAGATATATGTAAAGAGAGTGCATACATATGGCCTTTACCTTTCTTGTTGCTTAAAGGGTTCTCTAAAATTCAAGACCAGTTTCTGAATAAATCAAAATCAAAAACATTTATGATGCTAGTTAGTTCAGAAAAAGGAAATACAATACAAAGACATGGAATTAGTCCAGAGGTTTTTAAAAATATTTGTCTTTAAATATACTGTTTTCCAAGCCAAAAGGATTTGATTCCAGTCTTCTGGGTACTCAGAAGAGCCACTTCAAATTTTAAAGGTCTGATCCTCACTCTCTCTGAGTATTACAGCATCCTGGCACCTGTCCTCAGCCTCCCACTGAGATCTCAGACACCATCACACTAACTCACTGAAGAACACTGCTATTGACTGCAAGCTACCAGTTCTCCACTTGTTGATTCTTTTAAGCCAGGACCTTACTCACCTCACTCCAGATGGTTATTAATCTTGGATGGGTTAGTGGAATTGTTTCTTAACTAGGAATTCTACACTTGTTGCAACTGAAAGAGTAGTTCCCGTCAAGGATTTTTTATTTTATGATCAAATCAAGAATCCAGAAGAAGCTCCTGACCAGTTCTATCCAAAAACAGCCCTTTGCAATGAAGTCTATACAGTGCAAGAAGTTGAGAATGTATCATCCAAAGACCCAATGCCCCCCAAACTTTCTGGTTTAGACTTCATTGCAGCTACTCAGGAGGAGCCTCCAACGTCAACTGACACAGGTCCTACACCTATACTACAAAACTCTTTCACCCTCCAGAACATGGTGGCTGCCCCCAAAGTGGCTGTTCAGGATTTTCTCTGGCTCAAACTAACTCCTGAACTACATTGAGGAATTAGTCAACTGAAGGCTACCTGGCACAGGCCAAAATCATGTGGAGGAGCACACTAACATTTTAACAGTAGGAAGGGTAGCATTTGAGAGCTCAGGAGTGTTCCTAGGCTCTGTTTAATTTTAGGCTATACATTTAGTCTGTAAGTCTTTCATGAATGAAAATGAGCTTTGGACTAGGTCCTTAGAGGGTCAGTGACATTTGAAGGATGGGAGAGGGATACAATCCATTTAAATATGCATTTGCAAATTTACAAAATATTATAAACATGTAAGGTAGTGTATCTATCTTCATCAGACTCTAAAGCTGTAAATACCAAATGTCATTTATAGATTAAATTATTTTCCTAAATCTAATTTTATATTAATACAAACCGTTTGTCAATTCAACATGAAGGTTTCTATTTTAAACATTCAAAAGTCAAGGAATGCAAATGTTAGGGTTATCCCAGTGATTCATTGCAAAAAACATAAATTAAGGTATAAACTGAACAGAAAAAATTAGTTTGCCTGAGAAGGGTTGAAACAGCTCTGTAACTGACCTGCTCTGGTATTTTCACCTCTGAATGTTTTTTAAAATCCCCCTTTTTGGGGAAAATCCTCTCAAAAACTCACAGCTCCAATAGCCTGCACATGTAAAAATTTAACTGACAGGAAACAAAAATTCAGCATGTGCAAGAGCCCTGTGACATGTGAAATCATAAGCAAAAAAATTAAAATAATCCATCTGCAGTTTAAGATGGACTTTTTCTGTTCCTGTTTAACTTCAGTGGTGTTAATTTCCAAATCATGGAATAGTTAAACACTATGTACCTTTGTCTTCATTATCACTCAAAAAACTGATCCTTTCAGAAGGTTTTCAAAGTAACTGGTAAAGATAACAAGATTGTCAACAAGTATTTAAAGAAATTGAAGGAAACCTTATTATCCTTAGACAAAAAGAAAGTTATCAAAATTAGCAAACACATGGTTGATTCCTTTTTCACCATGCTGCAGGAGGATAAGGTATTACAGAAGTTAATACTATCAAAACAAATTTGAACACTTGTATTTGATGCTACTGTTTTCAATTTAGAAACTTTATAATGTCATTAAGTCTTTTATAAGATCTGCAAATCAGAAAATGTAATCGTTTAAGAGCAGACTTTTGCCAATCTATATTTCTCAGAGTCCCTAATTTTGAGCTCCCAAACGAATTGTCAATACAGCTGGCAATTAAAAAGGAATAACTCAGTTCAAAGTGACCCTTGTCATGTTCAGTCTGCATATTTGGAGCTTGACTAAGGCAACTGAACTGTCAGGCATGAGGCAATGAAGGCCATTTCTGTCCCTGAGGCCATTGAGGATAGTCAGCTCCATGGAGTTAAGCCTTCTATTTCTCTCTAGTCTATGTTAAAGCAATTAAATACAGGAACCCTCCTCACCACCGGGATTTTCCTTCTTCACTAGTCAGCATAAACACTTCAAGAACTCACTCTTCTCTTGAGAATGACTCCTGACTTGGAAACTGGCTTATATGCATCATCTCTTCCATTTTCAACATAAAGAATTTGTTTACTTGTGTGTGAGTATGGGATAGACGCATGCAAAAGGAAATGCTGGCAACATGCACCCTGGATGAGATTCAGCTATCTTAGCATACAGTGGCAGAAGAGTTCTTCTATTATAGCAGCTTCTTGACTTGAATAAGCAATTCTAGCAAAAGTAATCCCTATTTTCTGGATTTTGCTAGCAGGAGAAAGAACACAATACAGGTAAAGGTGAAGACAGGACAGAAAGCAGAATAAACAACAATGTGGTCCTGGTAAACATCCATCTAAGTCTTGACTGCAGTAGATTTGGAGTTGTAAATAAAAATTTGCATTTTTTAGTTTTGTGTATACATGGAAACTCATTTTCAATATTTATAATTGCATTACTTGATGACAAGTATCAAAGTCTATCACATAAATTTGGAATTAAAATTCTTTTGTTTGTTCTCACTGAAGCTGCAGTTTGATGACATGACTGTGTATACTTACTGACAAATCGGATGAACACTCTGGACTTCAATATTTTTCAAAATAAATGTATATTGCTTCCTTTTTAGTATTAGCATATTCTAACATTTGTATTACTTACAGAGGGTTTAGCTATCAGTAATGCATGTATCCAAGACTTAGGGTATTCTGTTGACTTTTAAAAATATGAAGCCAAGCATAGCTAGGTTTTCATAGCATAGACATTTATCTTGTGGGATCTTTCCATAGGTCAAAAAATGTAAAAATACTCCAAACCAAAACCTGAAACATAAAAACAAGAGACAGGAGAGAAACTAAATATTTCTGCCTTGAAGAGGGAATGTCTTGTATCATGTACCCTCATATATGATCTATCCACTGTGTATGAAAACTCTTTGATTTTTAAAATGTCTATACAACTGAAGATGTCAATACAAAATGAAGGTCTGGACTTCCACCTGCTTTAAAGAGTTATATAAATAACTTCATATTTTCATTCATGAAAAAGAGATACTAAAGCCTAATTAATGTACAACGCTTTGTATTGCATCTCAAATGACTTTCACAGCAAGAAACTTGCCCTACCCATATCTAAATGTCTGTAGTATTTCTAAGCAGAAGGAAGTATAAATCAGATAATTCCTACCACATCATTAAGTTATTTATTCTCAATTATACCTTGTAAGTGATTTTAAATATTCAATTAATTTAAATTATTCAATTATGTTCAAATGCATTTGAATTTTGCCAAAGATTATTTCAGTTCTTATCACCTTTGGATGCCTGTTCAAAATGCTTACTGCTAAGGCACTAAATGTACCCTCCCATATTGTCACACTGACTGTAGGGTAAATGAGTCTGTGATGATTTTTTCCTCCAAGGCTTGGAATATTAAATTAAAATCTAAAAGAAACAACAACATTGTTTTCATATAACCAGGGGGTTTTCCAAACATGAAATACATTTGCATAGTTCCAGACTCACTGAGGAGAAAGTAAGTTGACTTATTCACATAAAAGCTGCAGTGATGTGTTCTTATATTCTGTCAAGCTACAAATCTGAAAATTTGCCTAAAGACAAATTGGATTTTATCTATCCATAGCATTAATATAAAACAAATCTACATGGCTTTTTATTGATATTACAGTCTGGGTTTCTTACTTCTACATCTAAACAAACTTTCATCTGACAGCACATAGAAGAATTTTCATTTCTTGCTTCATCTCTTGCTGAAGTACAATATGTTCAGTGGAGTTCTTACCTTTTTAAGTGATACTTGCTTCTAATTAAAGGCATTTCAACACAAAATTGCTCAAGAGTAACCAGACTGTGTTGATTCAGCCTTTAAGTCATTACTTTAGTATGTCTTTCAGTGAAGGGCTTGCTTTGTTTTTGTCCGAGTAAGCACTGAAGAAGTGTTTGGGGTTTGTTTTGAAATTAATAGCTACCAGTTTTTTTGTTCATTAGAAAAAGCTTATTTTTTAATGTTTCCTCCATAAATTATCTGAATCTTTTTTTTTTATGTTCAATGAATTAGAACCATATTGTAACATTGCATCATCTATATAGCTGTAAAATAGATTTAATCAAATAAAGAATAAATCATTGACAAATAAATTCAATAAACATGGTCTGAAGACTGAGTCTTGGCGGACATCACAGTCCATTTCAACCAAACTATATTCCCTACCCTGTACAACAAATCTCTGTGCTTTTCCTGTTAAACAGTCATGAATCTGAGTTAAGTGACTATCCTCAAGAGCATCATAGTCTTATCTTCTCTAATCAGCATTCTAGAGTCAATCAAATCAAATGCTTCTGTGAAAATTACAAAATACAGTGCCAGTACTTTGATTCTATCCAGTGCTTGGTCACTGGCAATATTACTGTTAAAATGCCAGATGCCAAAAAAAAATATTCTTGGTACAGGGAAGAAATGAAAGTCATGAGTGTGCTGAAATTCTGCCAAATAGAGCGATAGGAAGAGAAAAAGCCAAGATATTTTTATTCTCTTACGTGCCGATATCTAACTGAAATTACTGAAAATAAACTCAGACATGGACTTCTGGGTGCTGTTTACCACATCAGGAATCACCCAGAGTAAGGTGAAATTCTTCACATGGACCCCTACTTTGGCACAGCTAAGGATGAATTCACTCTTTCTCATTCAGAAAGTGTTTCAACATCCCTGACTGGCTGCCCTGAATGAGAAAGAACATCAATTCTCCTAACAGGTACCATTTTTTTTCTGCCATGACTCCACTACAGAAAGGGTGAAGGCAAACAATGCCTTCGTCTTTCTCTTTGGCTGAAATCACGATCAGATAAGTTTCTACTAGGCCAAACTGGGATGAAAGCAAGGTAGCATTTTTTTTTTTATTCTGCACTGTAGGGAGTAGGCAGACTTTAGCTGGAACTAACTAAGAGATTTCTGAGTAACTTTTCATAGCATTTTGCATTTTTTCTCTAAGTTGCAGTTTAGATATTTAATTGCACATTAAACTATCTCACCTAGAAAATAATAACTTGAAAATGATACTTAGTTTGGAGGATTCAACTTGTAGTTCAATTGTAGTTGAACTACAGCTAAATTGCTCAAAGCGTTGACAGTTCCTAAATTTGGAAGGCCTGAAAGAAAACATGGATTCTATAGTATACAAAAAAGGTTAAAGAAAATCACACTTACGGGTTACACAGGTAGAATTCAGTAATTTTATTTTGTAAAGAAGAAGTATAATAGAGAAATCTACCTGCGTTAAAATGGAGGTTAAATTTGTTGCTTTACAGTATTTCAGTGATGCAGTTTTTAAATTTACTTTGTTTTGTATTTGAAGAGTTTTTTTAAATTCCCTATCCTGAAAGGAAACAAAACCCTAATCAAGTCCATTTTATTTAAAAATAAAAGAGTTTCCCAGCCTGAACTATAGGTCACTAGAAGTCAAGACAAATTTTGGGCTTTAAAATTTTTAACTCCTCACTCTGTTTTTGTAATATACAGCTGTACAACTGAAAAAAAAGGCTAAATAATAAGATTCTAATGTATTAATATGTTTGATTTGTTGTATTTATTATCTAATTAAACACATTAAGAGTCAATATTTAATGTTCTAAGCTAAACATGTTTACATTATTTCAGGAATCTGAGCTTTAAAAAGCAAACTGGAGAGAAATTGAACATATACTGGCAAATAGGGAATCACGAAATGGCCACATCTGCCTGGGAGTCTATCAGATTTAAAGGGCCTGCAGCAGAAAGTCGTGGTAATTTTTTACAGACTGTTTTATGTTGTACAATCTGTATTCACATAACTGAACAAGACTGACAATATATCAATGAACCCCTCAGTATATTGCTATGTATGAGCTTGAAGTGAGCTTAAAGTTAGGAAATTATCTGACTAATTATGAAAATGGAAGTTCATAGATTTGTTAACATCTGATTTTCTTTAGATGTACATCTTGGAAAGAAAATATAATCATTACTCTCCAACAGTGTAAACTTTTGGACCACATCTTCTTTGATAACACCTACTGGTTTGATGAGTCTTGGATTCACATCTAAATGTAGGATTTTATCATGGCACTGAAATATAGTATTCCATAGTCACAGTTACTATCTTTTGTATCTCTAAGTCTACTCAACTGAAATATATGACATTTTACCAAATCAGTAAAAGAAAATATTTAAAGTTGATTGTATGCAGTACCAATTATTACTATTCTCTTTTATAAAGTATACTTTCAACCAGATACTATCCTCAGATGTGAATCTGCTGCTGAAAATACCTTATGAGAAAGCACAGACTGGATTTTTAGGGTTATAGAGTAATTAATTCCACATATCTGAGGCTCAGATACAGGTGGTTTGTTGTTGGTTTGTGGTTTGTTTGTTTGTTTGTTTTTTGTTTTGTTTGGTTTTTTGTTGTTGTTTTTTGGTGTGTGTGTGTGTGTGTGTGTGTGTGTGTGTGTGTGTGTGTGTGTGTGTGTGTGTGTGTGTGTGTGTGTGTGTTTTGATTTTGGTGTTTGTTTTTTTGTGCTTTCTTTTTTTTTTTTAATTTGGATAATAATCACCAGTACAATGTTCTGTCCATAAAGATCTGTTAAAAAGTCACCAGGCTATGATGTTTATAATAAATGTCATAGCCTTTCAAGAGAAAGCTCAAATGTTAAAATGCAGCTAGATGCATACCGGCAATGTATCACTCTATTCTAGTAAACATATATATTTTATTTTATTTTTCAGATTAGTTTCATCTTGAAAATTACAAATTGGATTAGGAGGTTTGATATGATTGGAAAACAGATTGTCAGTCTACTTAGTATTGTTATTAGTCGTGGCTCTGAGGCTCTAGATGACCTCAGTCATCTTAACATTCTTTAAGCAGCCAGACACAAGGCAACATCAGCCAATCATAAAAACATGTACTTGATTATTAGGTCTCAAGATGTGTTGAATCAGTACACTGTATCACCTTCAAGGCTAGATATAAGAAGGCGTCTGCATCTTTTGTAACTTAGCAGGGTGAAGAAAAAATAATTAAAATAAACCCCACAGTTTACATAAGTTCTGTTTAATACAGGTACCCATATTATTGTAATTTCAGGATTTTGAAATAATTATCACAATATTTACTCTTTGAATCTCTTTGAAACTCAAATAAATATAGGTCATAAATGTATTAAATAAAAACATAAAAGGATCACACTGTTTCTACCATCTCTTTGTCATTACTATGTATGTATTGAGCACTAAGAGGTCTCTTCTGCTTCAGATTGCAACAAGAAATGTTTTAATATAACCAATGTACAGTAATACATCAAAGGACTGTTTATAATCATGTTTAACTGATGCCATTGCACTTTGTGATCTAAAGTTTAAGGGAAAAATATGTAATGCAGAAACTGTGGTTATGCTGTACTTGCACTATTTAACTGCAGTACCCACATCAGTAGCAACACAGGGAGGGAACAATTCTTCAAAACTATTCATTTTCTGCAATTCCTTGGTTCTTGGGTATTTATTAATCTGCAGCTGGCCTTTACTATTGCTTGACTCTCAACTTCATCCTTTTGTCTGCTGACCCTTCTATCACATTTACCTTATTTAGGAAAACAGGGAACTAAGACTCTCAGTTCTTTCTCTAATTAGCTCAAGCAAAGGAGTAGAAACTGTAAAGTGTCATTAACTTCCATGGATCTGTACCCATGCTTAAGGAGTTACTCAGAGCTAGAATTTTCTTACTATTCTGAAGCATCATAATTCAAAATACAGTTCTTCTACAGGCTAGATAGTTTTAAGCCTATCTCTTACAGTTACCAAGACAGAATGAAGAGACACCAGTCGTTCTTTAAAATTACCTTACAGAAAAACTTAATGCTTCAGCTGTGTCTAAAGACTGGATAACAAATACTTTACCACAGAGTGCTTCCACACAACCACAGTATATTCCCCATGGATGAATTGCAACCTTGAAGCTGAAATAAAGATGAAGCAAGACACATCTGGCCCATAGTCATGATAATAGTATGAAAGGCTACTCTGTCACATAATTAATAATTATTAATTTAGTTTTGGGTGGCTTGTCAGATATTTCTGCAAAAATTTTCATGTAGATTTTTCTGAGTTTGTTAAAATTTTTAATTTCTAAAATTAAAATTGATTTGGAGGATAAAATTGTCAACAGTGTATTCAGAAATATGGTAAATATCTTTATCATAACAGATTATATTTCTAAGCATGCATAAAATGTTGTTCTGATCAAACTGCTTGAATAAGAAAATATCTGCCCCATATATCTATACTGATTCATCAGACAGATATTTTCCTCCTGAAGTGAGAGACCAAACCAAAGTCACCTGGAAGCGGTTTATATAAGCATTACTTATAACTGTTCGCTAGGGCATGTAGCGATAGGATTAGGGGTAATGGTTTTAAACTAGAAAAGGGTATGTTAAGGTTGGATATTAGGAAAAATTTCTTCAATATGAGGGTGGCAGATCACTGGAACAGGTTGCTCAGAGAGGTGGTGGAGGCCCCATCCCTGGAGAGATTCAAGGTCAGGCTTGATGGGGCTGCGAGCAACCTGATCTAATAATATTGTCCCTGCTCACTGCAGAGGGGTTGGACCAGATGATCTTTAAAGGTCCCTTCCAACCCAATACATTCTATGATTCTCTGATTCTCTGACTCTATATAGACAGTAAAAGACCAAATAAAATAATACTTATTATTAATACAATATATTAATGAAGATTAAAAACTGGCCACACCTTTTCTTCGAAAGAACTTTATTCTGGATTTGAAATAAAGTTTTGAAAACATTTCTTCTTGTCCAAATACACAGCTTTAGTCAATCTTCTCCTTACTAGTGGAAGGAAGAATGCTTAGTATACTCAAAATTTAAAAAATCATAACTGTTATCCCCAACAGAATTAACTGTTACTCTGAATAGAAATACATGTTACAATGCAACATGGTGTTCAAGATTTCTTTTTTCCTTCTCGTGCTTAATTAAGTCCCGTAACTCCTAATTAACACTTCCTAAAGCTTTACTTTGTCTAAGGTAGTAAGCCCTAGAATTTCAAGGGTAATAGGTGCTATGCTAATTGAATGGATAGTTACAAATGAGTTGCTAAGGGATTAGCCCAAGAAAAGCTAAATACATTTAGGAAGGTTTTGTGGTAGTTTTCTATACAGAAAGATCCAAAGAATCTTACCTGACTAGAAACTGAAAATCAAGCAAAAAATGAACTCCTTTACACCTGATTCTTGGTAATGTGTATCTCTTCATCCTTCCCTCTCACTGACTTTGGAAAAACAAACCCATATGCCGTAATTTACTAGATTTACAAACATGAGGTTTAACTTCCACAACCTTTAGTGAATCTTGTTGACAGTTTTACTTTGGCTAAGGCTAAAGAAAAGTCAGATATGAGGGGCTAGAAGTTTCTTTCCTCTGCTGCATATAGATTTCTGCTAACCAGCCAGTCTGTTCTTAGTTACAAGTCTTAAGATAATTTCTCTTCACTCGCTGCTACCGGGAAGTGTATATATGTGTGTGTATACACTGAAAGAGAATGGTTTTTGAGAGACACCCTGAAGAGCAAGCTACCATGTTGGATTGATCAGTTCATTGCTAATGTCCCGGCATAGCTTTGAAGTGCCTTACAGAAATATGCTGAAGTATGTGGCATAGCAAGAATTGTCTAGAGCATAAACCAAAGGGTCTCCATACCCCTGAAAACATCTTACTTTACTGACGGTCATTCCAAATATTTAATTACTGGAAAATTTCCTAAAACAAATTCCTGGGTTATCATGAGATCATATATAATATTTCTTTTTCTTTTTCTTTAACTTATCTTCAAGGTCTCCAGATTACCATTCTGCTGGATATCTGAATTAGTGCCCTGGATTCAGGCTTCTTCCAGTACCATTTTATGGAAGATATTATAGGAATGGCCTCATTAGAAACCTAACGGCACCTAAGTTTCACATCCATTTGCACTGTCACTTTTGTTTTTTCTCTTCTGTCAGACTTATTCACGATACTTCAAATTCACTGATTTTACATTTGAATGCAAGTATGTTGCATTAATACACTATTGCAAACTACTTTAGTGTACTTGGAAGTGAACACATTATTCCCAGTGACCTATGTAACAGCTTATACTGCCCTCATCTCATTTCCCCCTTCTTCATTTTGCTGTTAATAACAAAGTCAGTTAGCCAAGGGATGAGGCTAGTTTGGCCTGACTAGTGTTTTGTGGGAGAACTTATTTTCTCTGCTGAGTTCCTGGCGTAGGTTTCTTCTTTCAGCAATTTAGCTTCCACCTGACCCCAGTTTGTTTCTTTATTCTTAGTAAGAAGGCCACAATAAGGTCTCCCCAGAGCCTTCTCTTCTGCAGCCTAAACAGCCTCAAGTCACCTTTTCTTCATAGGATTGATGTTCCAGCACTCTCATCTTTTTTGTGGCCCTCCTCTGGACTTGCTTTAACCGATCAACGTCTTTTTTTGCACTTGAGGGCCAAGAGCTGGGAACAATACTCCAGGTGGTCTCACAAGAGTGGAGTAGAGGGGCAGAATCACCTCCCTCAATCTGCTGGCCAATCTTCTTTTTATGCATTCCAGGATATGATTTGCTTTCCAGGCTGCAAGTGTACATTCCTGGCTCATGTCCAATTTTTAATCTACTATTATCCCCAAGTCCTTCTCTGCAGGGCTGCTCTTAATTAATTGATCCTCCAGTCTGTACTGATACTTGTGATTATCCCAATCCAGGTGCACTGGACTTTGTTGAACTACATGAGGTTCACCTGGGCCCACTTCTGAAGCCTGTCAAGGTCCCTCTGGATGACGTCCCTCCCTCAAGTGTATCAAATGCACCACTCAGCTTTGTGCGATCCACAAACTGGGTCATCTGAAGATAAAGTTACAGTAATAGTAAAAGTAAAGAAATACCTCCCCTTGATGATACTGTACAAAGTTGAATACTGTTGTGAAGAAATGAACTGTTTTCTCCCTGTGTCCTTATCATTCACAGTCTGTCCCATAAGCCTCTGGAAGCCTCAAAGACCCACAGATCTTTACACATACCTTCTGTTTCTTTCATGCTTAAATAATACATCATTTGGTTTTTGGTAAAAATACATTTTGGTAAAAATACTTTTTTTTATCTTCTTGGCACTCTCGTTCTATTTTAAATGTTTGTCTGACACTTAAGGTTCTTTCTACTGAGTTCACAGAGATAGGATTTCCAGCTTGGCTCAAATAATCTTGAAGATTTAGCCATTACAAATGCTAACTTTTATCTTACGTTTTTTGCTGAAGTAAGTTAATCTCTCCATAATTCTGTTATAACACAGTCAACATATGTCTATCCTGAATCAAAATTTTATTTTTCCTAAGTTTGCTATAGGGTCATTTTGACTAGTTATGCTATTACATGAAACAACAAAAGCCCAATGAAAAATCCCTTCTGTAACTTGATGTCACCATACTTGTTTTTGATTTCAGTCTTCTTCCTGCAATTTTGAAATAATTTATATTGTAGTCGCTTCTGCTAGTGGCATCAATGTTTTCAAACAATTCCTGTATATTGCAGCTTCTAATTTACTCCTTCTTTGTGCCTTTAGAATTCATAATCCTAGAAATAAATGGTTTAAAAGATCACACATATTTAATCTGGGCTTCTTGAGGCACTGTACTGATGTAAATTAATGAGACTATTATTACTATTTAATTATAAAAATAATTATTATAGTAATAGCAAATAAGTCACATTTTTGAGCTTCTTTGTTGCTAAGCATTCTATATTTTTTTCCTAATGATAGTCAGTAATGCAATACAACTTGCTTACATTTTTTTTTGTAAACTAACCTTTAAATATACAGATTTTTATCACAGCATCACAGCATAATTTGTTCTTTTGCTGCCACGATGTTCCAGTGATCATAATTGTTATTATGTATGTTATCTTCCATTGCTTGGTTCTTTGTTTCCTGCTATACCACATTTCAGCTCACCTGTTAATTTTATTATTTATTTATTACCTACTGAAAGTAATAAGTAAAGCCTCCACCCACTACCTTTGAAGTATTTGTCCTACTTCTGGATTGGAACCCACACTGTACACTTGTGTAGTTGGGAATACCTCCTTAATTTTATTAACAAAGCTTTGGCCTCTTCAGCCTTGATCATAAGTGTTCCACCTGCATCAGACTTTAATAGCATTTGCCTCTAGCAAAAAGGAGTACTTTAGAATGTTCTTCCTATTACTTTGTATAATTTTAAATTAATTTTTATGGTTTTCCTAACAAAGGCAAAAGCAAACTTTTATTAGTTGAAGATATTATTTCAGCATGGACGTTGATAAGCTTATAGGGAGATAGATTTATGATCTGCAAAAAATGACAGTGTCATTGCTATTCTATAGTAAGCATATGGAACGTTAAAATAGATTGACGAGTTTCTTCCAATTAAAAACAAATTTAACATCGGTTACTTTATGGCTAGGCTTTAAAGTATTCTGGGATCCAAGTATTATGAGTGAAAAACAAAATTAATTTTGAATTCTTTTTCAATACAAGATCCCTTTATTACTAGATACAACATTTGAAATGCAGTTTTTGGCAGATAGAAGGAGGCACTGTAGAAGCCAAGTTGCTTCAAATGGATTTCAGATAGGTAAAGGCCAAAATCTTCCATGAGTTGCTAGACATTTAAAAGTTTCTCAAGCGGCTGCTTATATCTCTCAGACACTTTATCATGTTGTTATTTTTTTATTATGTATAATAATTTCTGAGCATATTTATCATTCAGTGTGGGGAAATAAGCAAGCATAGACTGTGATGTAGGAAGAAGGACATATAATCATCTAAGAATTACCACCTATCATCTCAACTTCACATTGAACTGAATGGACAGTGCATAAGAAAGCAACATTGTTTGAAAGACCTATTAATATTTTAGAAGTCTTAAGAATTAATGAATTCTCTTATAGTGAGTGTCATCTTCCTTTCTTTAGCAGTATTGATACGTACAGCTACTATGCTGAGGCTTCTGCTGGGAGTGTTTATAGGCTGAGGAGGGGCTTTTCAAAAGGTACATGCAAAAAAGCCTCTCCCTTCTGCTTGTTCCTTTCTGGTGTTCTGTTTTTAAGAGAACTGAAAAAAGCCTAAACATTCTTTTAATTGAATTGCGTAAGCTTCCTTTTTAAACAATTTTATTCATTTTATCACAATCATATCAGCAAATCTTATTAAGTAACAAGGTTTTGATAGTTCAAATTATTATTGTTAAAAATATATTTTATGTTGGGTACTGTGAGTAACACTGTTACTATTTAGGCATATACGCTTTTATTAACACATACTGGGGCTGTTCTACTTGGTTTAAAAATACAGTGGAGGTTTTTTTCTCCCTCACTATTAAAAAAATTTGAAATCAATTTTATTCTATGTGGAAAATGTATATCCCTTGACATTTAACTTAAGACATAGCCAGTAAGTTCACATTCATGTGACAGCACAGTTCAAATTGATGAAAACAATGTATTCCTTGTGTCATTGTAAATGTGATAAAAATCTGAACATAATAAACAAAAAACGGGTAGGTGTGCCACTGCAAGAACTAACAAAGCTTTGCTGTTAGGTTTTTCAAGAAAGAATTTTTTTCTTCAGTCAATTAAAAAATTTTAATATTTTTACTGTATAAGTTGTTATTAGTGTTTAAGGTAGTGGTTGCAAAAAACCCAAAACCAACTACAAAACATTTCAGAAGCAAATGTACTATGGGTATTTCTGTCTAATATATTTATAACAACTCTGCTGTGCCTTGATATGCCTTGTAAATTGGAATAGATCAGTAAACACATGCAAAAAAGCAAATGGATGCTTATTGGAAGTACTTAAGACATAGAAGTTGTCTAATTTTGAGATATATTATGCATCTATGACATAATTTAGGCAAGAGCATCTATGGGCATTCTATGTTTTTGACGATGTCAGGCCACATGAAAGCACAAAGGAAGACAGAACAACAAGTTCTACATGAAAAATAAAAAGGAACAACAGAAATAATTAAGCTCAAAACTATAGATTTTAATAGAAGATAAGATTGTATCTTTTCTTTTTTTTCAATGAGCACTATTTAAAAATTCCACCTGTAGGCCAAGTCAGTCTCCTATGATCCTGTTAGGTTTGACATTCAAACATTACTTTAGGATTTTGCTTAGAACAAAAGAATAAAAGCCATTTTAATAAACTCTTCTTCTTTTTAATCAGTGCAACATGCGTTTCATGAACAATTTATTGCACTCGACAAAAACATGGTACTTCTTTCAGATTTGCAAAAAACAAAAGAAAAAGGTATCCTAAAAGAGAACACCATCACTATGGATAGAAAACAGGCAGAATATGGTAGGATATGAGCAGGCATAATTGCATGCTTTGATATTTATGATGAAAGACCTGAGCTGAAAGAAAAATGACAAAAATGCTATCTTAGCCTTTTATGAAACAAAGAAAACCTGAAGGTCGTGCAATAGTAATTTTCATCATTCCTTCCAAAGCCTTGGCAAGCTTTGAAAATTCATATGTAATAGCAGCTAGCTTTTCTAAGTGAAAGTGCTTTGAAATCATCTTGGGATATACAGTGTATAAAAGAAACCTTCATTTTTCAGCTGTAATAAAAGCAAAATTGTATTTCAGAACATTAAGCTATTTTAAATTATGTTGTGTTAGCTCTAGAAAAATCATTAATTACATTGTACAATTAATTTTCTTAAATTCAGAATATTCTGCTGTACATATTAATTTTAATAGAAATTACTTCTGTAAATTTGGAAAAAAGCTCTTAAAATTAAAATTTATTCACTAAAATACAGCAAAACATGTCTGACAAAATCCACTGACAAGCACAAGAAATGCAAGCTAAGAATAGATAATGAAAAAGGATATTTCTGTGAGATTTCTACAGCTGCATAGCATGCTGAATTTCATTTCAATCCAAATTCCTATATGTACAAAGTAAATGGTTAAATTTAAGGATACCAATGTCAACTTTAAGGATGCCTAAATTGTCTTTAAAGTAGAAGAATATTCTACCTAACAATATTAATTTATCATCTTCTGAATGGGTGGGATTTATTTTACCAATAAATATTCTTTCTGATTTTCTGTGTTTGTTTGGACTATTGGATCTTTTTTCCATTTGTCCCTGAAATAGAGGTTGAAGACTTTTTTAAGCTGTAATTTGACCTCAATGCCTGCTTCCTCCAATTGAGACTGAATCCCCAGCAGCAGGAGAAAATATGAAGAAATAGCCATCTCAGGGAGAAAAAAAATCCCAGAGTTGGAAGCTATTCCAAACTTCAGAAAAAATTTTTTGTAATGGTGTTTTATGAAGTTTACCTTTTAAGAACAGGCACAAAAGGCACAAAAATTGCATTTAATAACCCAAACAAATTAAGTATCCTGCTGCCTTTTCTGGCAAAGTGAGAAGAAAATATGTTTGTTCAAATGAAAAAAAAAACTAGAAGTGACAAAACTGGAAGCTGTTAGTATGTCTGGGGTTTTTTTCAGTTTTGTTTTGTTTGTTTGTTTGTTTGTTTGTTTTTTCTGAAAGATTCCTTATGTGTTTGCCTCTAGACTATCATTGTTTGCACATGTGGGCAAATCAGTCCTGCATTGTGCTGCATCCAAAAGCTTCTTTACTTCTCCAGTATTTCCTAGCCATATAGATGAGTAGTGTTTAGTTCGAAGACTTTCAATTTTATATGCTTTTTCTTTGATGTAATTGATGCCTCTGATGCCTTTCAGATATGAGAGGCCATGAAGTAGAAGTTATCTGTTCTACTTAATTAATGTGAGGCACAAACTTCCACTATGGTTGACTGGGTACAATTGCACATATGGATGTGCAGGATGAACAATACAGTAGGGCCAGAAACAAGTATTTTTTGATTGGTTTTAGAACTGATATTTTAGGTATGTGAAACCAAAAAATGAGAAGGCTAACCATCTTTCAAGAAGAAAAAACAATACATTAAGATATTCAGTGCTCTTTGATGACAACAAATATAGAGCCTGACAGTATTAGGAAATTAAGACAAGTCTCGGTACCCTGAGATAACAAAAGGTTCTTAAAAATCAGTTCAGTGGCACAGGTGGCTGAGACTTGCTCTTTTAAGTCTGAAGGTGCCATGTTTTGATTCTCAGCTTCTATGGGAGAATTTTAGGTTTTGACCACTTTCTGGAAGACAAAGGTTTCTTGGCAGCTGTGGAGATGTGACTTCTGCCATTATCTTGTTTATCTTTTCTTGTCACACTGCTCAGAAGAAGAAGCAGCAGCTGCCCTTAAGAAACATCCTGCCTCCTTTGTCTCTGCATTCTCAGAGTTTTCTATCAATTTAGGCTTTTCAGAGGAAGTAATATCATTACGATTATGCAACCTTTAACCCTTCAGAAAGTAGTATTTCTTCAAAAACCAGCACTGACAGGTGGATAGAAAGTTTATCTTATAAATACATGATTAAGAACTGAGACAATTTGTTATTCTTATCATTGTTAATGAACACCGCTATTAGTGCTATTGTTACCATTTATAGTGGTAGTTGTGTTGATTGTTATATTGGTTGTACCTAGGGTTTACAAGATAATGCTCTGATATATTAGAAAGTATATAAATATATCAGTGTTCTGAAGAGCTTATCGGTGAATTACAAGACTGCAAACAACAAGTGGCTACAATAAATGGACTGGAAGAGCATAGGGGAGTAGATAGATGTCATTTAAATATCTCTCCCAATAAAGAGCTCCTGAATTGTCCTCTGGAGGCAGTTATTTCTTTTCATTGGTTATATTACATCACAGAAGCTTACACTATGTCACTCCTAACCACCATAGCCATCATAGTAGAACAAAATCTTACAGAGATGTACGTAAGGATGCAATGTTTCTACTACATGGCACTTTACTGCTTCAATATAGTCTCTGAATATATTCAGTACTTGCGAGATTATCACAATTTTCCGAGTACCTGTGTCTACTAATATGAATTCCGTGAGACAAGATGTTTCTGATAAATAAAGTTATTTCATCTTTTACTGAATGAAACTGGCCTTGTCCTTGCTCTGCTCTTCTTTTTGCTTTGCTAGGGAATTGCTGCTACATACTTCTTGGAACACATAGCAGCCATGACCAGCGCCTGTGCAAACTCACTGCAGTTCTCAACTGTGATGTTCATCTGCAGTTGCGCACTGTGGAGAGGTTGGTCTGGCAAACACTCTCTAACCTTCCACTGGAGTTTACTACAGTCCATGATCAACAATGATGATTGTATAGCCACAGTTAGCCATTCTGTGTTCTCCAACTTCCCTCAGTTGAAAATGTACTGAAGTATTTTGTCTCTCCTTCAAACATTTTTAAGTTCAGTGGATTAGAATAAATATTGTTTCTTTTCATTAAAAAAGCATAAATTTTTCCTCAAAAATGACAAAAACAGAATTGGATTGAAGATTGGTCCACACCGCATCATTAGTTCAGAGTGACAGTAAGAGAAATATTCTGATCTTTCTGATCTTTCTCTGTCTATGCTATATGATTGTATTATTTCAGCCACCTTTGTCAGCAAATAACTACAGAACGAGTGATGAAAACTAAATGTAAAAGCTCTTGGAACAGAACAGAATTCATTGGTCAAGGTTTTGCTCAAGATTATATAAGGATAAGGTGAGTTTAAATTTGTAAATCTGGCCTGAAATGCTAAGAGATTCTTCAAAACAACTAATGGAGTTCAGAAATTGTACAGGTTTAAACTGAAGCTAAAGGTTCAGTTGTGGTCCTGAGCTAAACAGGACACAAAACTTTGCTGGCAGAATTTTGTATGCAAGAGGGATAGCCTCCCATATTACAGCCTACTGCAGGAACTTAGAATTTTTAAGACTTTTACATGCACGTCAAAATTATTTGAAATTGGTCAAAGACTTTAAAATTTATCAGCACGATTGACAGAGACACAGGCAATTTGATGACAATGCTCAGATGTTAGATTAAAAAATGGAGATTAAGCTTCACATAGTTTAATATACAATATACAGTGGTATCAAATACTAGTGATTTTTTTCAAAATAATATTTCTCAAATTTTGGTTCTTATTAAGAAAGTTTAGCCTCAAAACATGAGATGAATGTAAGTGATAGAAGAATCTGGGGAGATCTTGGAACATCTGGGTGGTGTAAGGTTTTGCTCTTTGGAAAGGAGACACATAATCTGAGACTAAAGGATAAATCATTACTACAGGTAAAGAGGGCAAGATAGAAAAAAGAAGAAATTAAGGAGAGGCTGACTTAATCTAAAAACTGACTAATCTTAGACACACAAGATGAGTGAGATAATGTTCTATTATTTTTCAATGACTTGCATCTAAAACAACACTCTAAAAACTAAAGTAATTACATGGATTAACTGTTTTTCCTAATATTTTGTTGTTTCTGTTGGGATTGAACTAGAAACTAGTAGAGACTTCAGCCTCTCTGTGTTTCTGAAGTAGACCTATATGGGTGACAGAAGATCTGCAGAACAGGGGTCTTATGGCTTAGAAGATTCTAGCAGTAAAATTATCACTTAGAATTTATCATAAATAAGTTTAGGATTAATCACCCGAGATTACCTTAGACACCCTCTATATTCAATGAAAAGAAATAAGCATCTTCAAAGGGCAGTTCAGTTCACTTAAGACTCAAGCAGTCTGAAGGTGCTTATCTCCCTCCATTGATTACTTCTATGCCTAGAGTGACTTGGGTACTATTTTAGTAACCACTGTGAGGTAAGTACAATTAGGTCTTAATCTCCTATTTAAAAGATTTTTCTCCCTAAATCCATTGATATGACTGCTACTATTCTCGAGGAAATAAAAACTTAGGTAATCTACTTTTCTTGGGTGTATTTGTGTTACTCTTATATAGGCATCCAAAGAAAAGGACATACCTATTTTGTTACTTATCTGAGAAAACTTCAGTCCTGAATTAAATGTTTTGAAAAGGGGTGATTAAGTTAAATATTTGACTGGGTTTAGAGCTTCTTCCAAACACTACATAACTATTACACGATTATGATCCCACAGAGTCTAAAGAGAGGCCAAATAACTCCTCATAATTTTTCAAATCAGAGCCTATTCACAAGGTGGGGATGGGAAGAGGAAGCCTGTGGAGAGAGCTATGAAAGAGAAAACCAAAATAAGTTTTAAAAGGAAGACCTTTTACAAAGAGAGAGAAAAAATAATTTGGAAAGGTTGATAGGTACAGTATAATTATTATAAAGACTCATCTTTCTGAATTAATCAGTTTCTTGGTCAAAAAGCTCAACAACAACAGAACAAAACAAAATCAAAATAAAATCAGACAGACATCCTTTTAGCAGTAAAAAATAAAAAAGAAAATAAAGAAAAAAGGTAATGCGACAGAATTCTTGGTTGTTTACATACTCAACATTCAAATGTTTTCATCAAAAGCTTATTTCAGGCAGCAAATTAAGTAATCTTTTTGGAAAGTAATAGGATTTTATTCTCATGAGATTCTCCCACAGAGAGGTGGCCACTTCCTTAAATCAGTCAGTCAGGTATGACGATACCTCAAATCCCAACTGCTTGAAGCAAATAAATAATAAATGAAAATGGTATTTGAGTCTGAAAAATCATCCGCAAGGTCGAGATCCTTCCTTTTGGTGAACTCTGTAAGATGCGTAGTGTGGAAGCAGAAGCTAAAGGTTAGGAGCTTGACCATGCACTGCACTTCGGCTTGTAAGCTCAAAAGTGGCTACTAACCATGAACCAAACACATCATTGAAGGCTGAGGTTTTCGTGTTTCTTTTTTTCCCCTTCATTCCTTATAGTCTAAGGTTTGCTTTCACTCCAGGGGAGTAGAGAGTCAGAAAATGCAGGAAAGAAAAGTTAGCATTCTTTCTGAGCACAAACCTGCTGCTAAGCTGGTATTTTGTATTGATTTTTCCTGAAGCCTGTAATCTTGAAAGCTTGTAACAGAGGATGAGGTAAATATCATTTTATTTGCTCAAATAGGTTTAGATTAGATTGAGATGAAAAACTAGGGACAGGCCAAATTAGGACTGAAAGCAGCAATTACAGATTATTGTTTCCAGCAGTAACTAGAATAGGTTATTTCACTGATAAAAAGGCTTGCTGAAAGAAAGAATGGGTGATTTTCCTCAGAGCCTTAAAATAATATCAAGAAAAGAGTAGACAAGGAAAATATAAACAGGAATTCATAACAATTTGTTATGTTGCATGTTAAAAAAGTCAGGCTACCTGTAGAGTAAATTAGCATGTGAATTATTGAACTTGCTTAAAATGCACAGCTTAACAATATATCCTCAGAATGCATACTTCTGAATATATACAATATGGGTGCTTAGCAAACCAATAATACTCTTTTCATTGTGTACATTTTTTCTCATCTAGTTGAAAAACAAAGCACACCATTCAGCCTGAAGGATAATAATAAAAATCAGCTCTTAAAAGTAATTCCTTCGATAAAATAGTTTCTGAGGGGAAAAAAAAATGTGTACAAAAGTGTTCAAATGATACTGACAATAAGGCATGGAATTTAAAAGGCTTAACCATGTCTTATCTTAGAGTCTGTTTTATTTCTTCATCTTCTGAGCACTTCAAACATATGAGCTGTTATTCCATCTTTAGATCAGTAACTTTGAATTGTTCTACCTGTCATTCTGCAGTGACTAGCACAGCTAGATGTCATACAATGATTGTTTGCACTTTCATTCTTTCACATTAAATGGCAATCATCCGGTCCTTTTGATTTGTTTCTTTTATTTAGCCCTGAAGTTTTTACACTAGAATCTCATTAAAGCTGAACTAGTGTACTCCTGTCAAAAAACTAATGGAAAAAAGTTTAAAAGAGAAATGTTTCACCTATATTGTCACTTGCTGGTGGAGTTGCATTTATCAGGATTTGCAGTTTACTTCTTTAGTTTACGTTTTGCCCTTGTTCACCTCTCTCTGCTTTTTTTCTCTCTATTGTACAAAATTAGGATGATATGTTCTAATAAACCAGACACCTAAATAAAATAACAACAAAAAGAACAACAAATTTTATCTCCTGGAAACATTTTTTCTTTTCATAGGACAGGTATTTCCTGTTAGTCAAGGATATTCTCAAAGAAATTTCCTATTCAAAGGACTAAGCACTTCATTGAACAAGCATTTTTTACAAAAGTATAACTGTATGTCTGAGTTACAGGAACAAACAAATTAAACAAATCTTCTGTTGCTGGTATTTCTGGCATATATGATAATATTCTTTGTCATTTATGCAGACAACTAAGTCCCACTCTTGAAAATAACTCTAGAACATTTTTTCCCTTCAACAGCATTTGGTTTTTGATCCAGGTAAGGCCACGAATTACAACATCTAAAAAAATTGATTACTGAGCTCTTCATAAGAGTTCTTAAATTACACAGAAGTTATTTATGCAGAAGTATGGCTTGCGCTATCAGAAAAAGAAAAATCATACAAGACCCATTTAATCTATGGTATGAAGGACAATGAAAAATATATACATTCAATAAGAATCTTCTTTTATCTTATGCTGCTGCACTGACAGATAAGAGAAATATATCATGTGGATTCTGATCCCTCTCTGAGTTCCAGAAAATAAGATAAGGGTCTGAAAAATGCTGGCAAATTAATCCCAGTGAAATTACTAACCATTTTGTCTAAAGATCCTGTAGTCAGGAGGGATAACTTAGAGGTCACCTTTACTATTAATGCTAAGGGTTTTCTAGCTGGTATTGTGGCATACATTGTACATCTAAATGCCTGATCTAAAAATGAATTCCTCAGCATTTCTGAATATGCTCCATAGATTTAACTCAAACGATGCAAGGCTTTTTCCTCCCATGTAAAACGTGGTGTTTTAAGCCTTCTGTCTCCCATTTGCCTGTGCATAAATGATGAACCCTTCCTTAGAAACATAAATGATGTGCAAGCTGCTAGATGTCAAAGGATCTCTGTGGCTTGAACACAAAGATAAGATAGTACTTATTAATAAAAAAAATATGAAATTACTCTGACAAGTAATTGTTACAGAAAATGCCTATTTAAGAAATGCCTATATAAGAAATAATCACCAAAAGGAAGGGCATTTCTCAGCAGTTAATGACTAGATAGAAAAGTTAATGGCTGCAGGTGAAGTCAAGGTCGCATAACTCTGCCTGTCATTAATAGCTCAGAAATGCCCAGTCAGGAGGTCATCACTGCTATTATGAGCCACAGGAATATAAAAATGTAAAAAATAATTACCTTTTTGTGTTTTGAAAAGTTAGAACTAAAACTACAGGTTGCCATGGATATGTTGTTCTGTGTACTAGAGTTATATCCTTTTAGCAGTTAAAGGCCAGGTTTGCAATTCAGCACGGTGCTGAGCCAAAACAATTAAAGCACACAGCCTAAAAAGCAAACCTCAGCATACTGAAAGATTCAGTATGTTCAGGCTTATAATAAGTGGAAAAACATTCCCTCAGGTTTATTTTCAGCAATATTTCTGAGGCAATAATTTTCAAGTAAATCATACCTCTTAATAAATTTGTTTCTTAATTTTCCCTATTTGAATTATTATCTGGTTTGTGAGTATATCTTTACAGCTTTGCAAAAGAAATAGATAATATTCCACTAAGTCCACATTTACTCTTGAATTTCTGCCTTATTTTTACCATTCTTTTCCTTATTGATTTTCACAATAATTTCTCATTTGCTTATTCATCACTCTTAATATATTTAATTAATAAAAATATTTCATAGAGACTGAGCCCTGCCCT
>NW_010185239.1:5430-8289 GCF_000695765.1 Mesitornis unicolor | reverse complement strand
CTGCTGAAATCAGGAGTCTGATGTCTTTTGGACTGAGTTCCCAAGGTTAAGAATTATATAAAAATATACTTTCCTCAGTTTTTTAGTTGTACTCTTTATATTAGTTGCTTCTCTGCTCTTCAGTTCTAAAAGAAGACAAACAGCATTATCCAACTTTGTTCATTATCTTTCATTATGTGTACCTCAGTCATGTCCTCCCTTTTGCCTTACATAATGGGCTACATACTATCAAATAAAAAATAGAACTATATACCATAACATGCAAAACAGTCTCTGTTTTTTCTAGACCTCATAGCTTAAAACATAACATGGGCAATAGTTGGTCCGTTAAAATGCTACACCATATTTTAGGCCAGTTTAATAATGTGATATAATCCTCCCCAAGTAAAAGATTATAGCATCTATTTCATATCTTCAATAGAAAGTTCTGAAATGTACTTTCAGAAAGTCTAAAAAAATAAAAAACAGTTTAAAAAAAAGCAATTCTCATTTTCATATAATTCATGTGCATAACTCTGCTATCATACAGCTACATGATGTAGCTTCATTTGTTGGAATGGTTTTGAATCTACTTGGCCTGAATGTTTTTTGCCGTTGCCAGTAGTGTAATAAACAGAAAGATGCGTACCAAGTTAAGTTCCAAGGATAAGCACAAAAATAATGAAAGTTGATGTTGTTGGGTTGATGTTGTTGTGGGCTGATGTTACCCTAAGTAGCTCACAAATTTATCACTCTGTAGTGGCTTACTATCTCCGTTACTCATATTAAAACATGTTTATTCAAAAGCACTATTTTTCTGGGTTTATGAAAAATCAGATGTAATACAATTACACAAGAATTAATGATAGGCAGCACTCAGCAATCACAACACTGTGTCTGGAACTAAGATCAGAGTTGGATACCTGAGATTTGAATATACAGAAAAATAATTTATAATGTTCTTATTGATCATAGTATGACTTGGATCAAATTATTTCCTTTTACAGAGTACCACAATCATGGCAAAAAAACCCAACTCAAATCCCAACTCAAACATATATATTTTATGTAGGGTGCACACACAGATATTATGTAGAAACTATTTGACAGAGAACCAAAAACATGGAGAAGTGCCTATTAATATTTCTAAACCCTATATGTTCAGACACTCAGAGAGCTCTCAAATTACATCCAAAGGTGAATGTTACCCACAATAAATCTTTTTAATCATCCAAACTGTTGTGGAATAATATAGATAATTCAATGAAATTTTTGAACCTCTACTTCCATATATAGTAGAATAATGCTTACTGCCACTCTCATGTCCTTCCTCTCCAAGAAAGATTTGCAAAATAGATAAGCATTCCAGCATAACCTAATGATTTGCATATCCAGGGATCTTCAGAAGAAAAATGGAAAGAAAGACAGCATCAGAAGGATAATTTCCAGTATTAGCCTTCTTTTTTTAAAAAAAAACTTTACAGGTAGCATACTGAATGTCTCTAAAATCTATGTCTACATGGCAGACAGGAAGTTTACGCCTCATAAGTAGTCCTAAGGTCAGAATCAGCGCTAAGTATTCACCTGAAAGCCAAATGGTATCTCAGAACCTAATAGGCTCAGAATCCTACAGACTATGTCTACAGAGATGTTTATTCCCAGCAAAATGTCAATAGCTTCATTTGTGTAAAAGTGTGTTTCTAAAGAAAACATTACTAAAATAAGCTTCAAGGTCTCGATTCAGTTTCAAGACTATGAGGTGCTCATTCCATTGGAGGGGATACAGAGGACGATGTCAGTCAATTAGAAGTGACTGGGTAAGAAATTACTTTTTATTTATTAAAAAAAGACCAGCAAAACCAAACATACCATCAAGAACAATTTGATTTTATGAAGACAGATGCAATTCCAAGTAAAGGCTTATGCTAGACCAAAGATGGATTTCAACTTGGTTCAGAAGGCTTTGATCTAAGTGAGTATCCAAACAGTGACCATTTTCTCAATCTGTAATTTTCACAAGTAGATTAGAATAAGTCTATAGAAATTCTTAAATATTGGATGAGCTAATAAATTCCTATATTAAACTGATATTCCAAATAACAGTTCTTCAGAACTAAACAGAAATGTAACTAATATCTCAAGATTAGAAAAAAAAAAGAGAAAGACAACTTTTGAAAGCTTATAGAACACAGATTATTTTCATTTTTCATTATTTCAGTATTATATAGTTGTGATTAATATTAATGATGTTTTTGTGCAACACATTGTCAGGAAAGACTGTTCTGTAAACAAGCCAGGTTCATCTTGGACTATTCATCTGAATTAGCAAAAAAAGCATTTGGGTTACTGTTTAGTATCCTTTGTTAGCAAATAGATATCAATCATCTAAAAACTATATATTAGATAATTTCAAAATTGTAAGGCACATCATGATGTCACAGTGAGCTAATCAGAGCCTTGAAGTAGAAGTGTTCCACCCTCTTACAAATTAATGTTCCAGAGGATTTCCAAACTCTAGGGCTGTGTTGCTAAAACAAGAACATAAATATATAAGCAAAAAACCAGAACATACATCTCTGTAATTTAAAAAGAGAAAAATTGACAATTTTTGGTGAGAGATTAAATAAAAGTTCTTAAGATAGGTTGCTTATTTTGTACTTGCAGGTTGGGTCCTTTTTTCTAGTCTGATTTTCTGGTTCAGCTTCCATTACCTTCCAGCATTTCTTAATTCTACTGTTTCAAGCTAGAAAAGCTCAACCTTTCCAGACCACAATATTAAATATTTTTTATAGTTCTTATGATAACTGGAGTGTTCTTAAAGCCACAGCCTCTGGAGTCTAGTGATTCATTGCACATCTCCTCTCCTCTCCTCTCCTCTCC
>NW_010185239.1:0-5281 GCF_000695765.1 Mesitornis unicolor | reverse complement strand
CCCTCCCCCTCTCCCTCTCCCTCTCAAATTCTGGTAGCTCCTGGACATGAATGGACTTGATGCATACTAATTTCAGCACAGTACTGTTTCTCATAAATATCCCTCCTCATATACCTATTTCTGTAAACATCAAACTGTTGAAGTAGGGTTTCTCATAGTGCAAATTATTTCAGAGTCAAAGCATATGAAGCACTATTTTTTATTTCTATTATAAAAGAGAAGTCATATAATTCACCTGCAAAGACAATGTAAAAGATTTGAAATATTTGATATATATCTGATGGGTCATTGTACTTGAAAAGGGACTGTTTTATTCGCAGATTTGAATTGTATATGTGGCTCAATTTTTTTATTCAGAGAATGAAGGGAGATTTTTATCTTTTTATCATTGAAAAAGGCAAAATAAAATGCTGTGGAAGGGTGTTCCTCAGGTATTTGTTTCATGAAACAAATTCACTTATTTCTTACATTGCTCTTAACAGGTCATTGCTAAGATTTGCATCTTCTTTCTCAGCTGACCTCTTTCAAGATACTCTGGCATTTGCTGCATTTCTGGAAGAATAGCTTTGTGAAATCAGAAGTCTGTGTGATCAGTCAAAGCTTCCCAGCCATGCAGTTCTGTTGCTCTGATCCGCACATACTGACATGCAAACTTACCTTGCTATGATTTTTGTATGAGAATTTAATCAGTCAGAAAGATGCAGAAAGGAAGATAAATTATACTTAATAGTCAGGCAAATGAAAAAATTGCAGCACAGACCAGCACACTGAGTTGTATTAGAATAAGTAAATTAGTTGAGTAAGAGTTTTCAAGGCACCTAGAAACATTTCTTAAGCCAGTCTTCACAATTTCTGAGTAAGTTTATTTATTATCAGAGAAAAAATACTAAATACATTTTGTTTTTAATTAATGACAGCTCTTTGCCCTAATAAAAAAAAGAAAAGAACAAAAACCACCTGTACAGCATCTATTGAATTTAACAAAGCAGAGAAGCAAGATTAAATCTGTACAGCAGATCTAAAGAAAAAGGAATAAATAACCTGGGGTAAGACCTCTGGAGACCAATTTAAATGGAAACTGAAAAGCAAAGGGTTCAATTGGCCTCCTATACATAAACATATCTTTGGATTTATTATAATTACTTTTAAAGCCAGAGAGGATCCCAAACTGATTTATGAACAGTGTAATAGCCGGGATTGAAATATCAGGATGGGTTATAAAAAGAAGAATATCATCCACGTACAGTATTCATTTATGTTCCTGCTTGTGTGCATCTGTAATGATACAGTAAGTTTACGACATTTCTAAAAGCCTCAGGAAGTGTTTTGGAAGCTAATATGGAGAAAGGAGGAAAAGGTGGACAACAAAGCATAAGCACAAAACTCTGGAAAAAAGATTTTAAAAGACTGTGGATTTATTTTATTTTATTTTATTTTATTTTATTTTATTTGTGAGGAATATTGAAGTTTATACTCAAATTTCTGAAATGATATCTGTGCTGTTCAGTTTCATCAACACCCAGAAAGTGTAGCATTTTTATTCACATCAAATACTATCATTGCATCTAGGGAGACTGCAAGGGCATTATTCTTAACCTTGTCTGACCAATGCATTAGATTACTCTCATAAAAATCTCAGAAATACTGGACCTTTATGTAACAGTCTGCTTAAAAGACACTTCTATCTTAAGGCAAGCTGAGTTTGAATAATCCTGTTTACAATGCATTTCCAATTGCTTATTTTTATTTCAAGTTTAGTAAAAATGTGATTTAGTTTCTCATTTTTTAATTTTTGTTTTGTCACATTGTAAAACACAACGGCCCTTGTAAAAATGCATTAGAGGTGCTTCTAAAAGAATTCACTCATCTGCATGTACCCTGTGTCTCAATTAATTTTCTAGGAAGTTATAAGGTTGCATATTCTTTTAAAAAGTTCAAGGGAAGGGAAAGTGGGAAGCACTTTTTTTTCCCTTTCCCCCCACAGTTCATTTAATTGCTTCTTTGTAACTTTCATACCTCCACTATATGAGTATCCATATCTGGTGAGAGTGGTCTTAATCTTGGGCAGATGGATGGAAAAAAGAGAGAAGGGTAAAGAGGAACATGTGTGAGCATGTGTGTGAGAGAAAGACCACTGCAAAATTTTGAATCAGTATAGACCATTCAAATGGATTTTCAACACCTGCAGCTATCACTGAAGTGAATGGGAGTTCTAGCAGCTGTTAGGAGCAAAAAAAGAATCCTTTAAAAACTGGAAGGCCACTACAACACAAGTCCTAACATGTTTCACATTAAATGACAATCTTCATAATTACTCAGAAGTATTCCAGTGTTTCAAGAAAAACATTATCTTGGAACCTGTTGTCTCTACTTTAGCCATGTGGACTGTGCAGAATACACAAAATACAATAGTATTCCCTCTATTGTTCTCCATATTTGAGGCAAGAATACACAATATATTTTTTCTGAGAAAACAATAAAACAGAATAAAAAGCAATAATCATCCATCCTTAAAGTAGAGATGGCTGAGCTTCAGAAGTTAGTTCTGTAGTTGCTGGTATAAAATGTCAAAAAATATATCCTCAGTTTTTCTCTTATATATTTTTTTCATCTGCAGATAACACAAATGGTATTCTGGAAGCAGTGATTTAGTGAATTAGAGGTTCTGAGATATTAGTCAATCTATTTTAAATCCACTAGATACAGAGGTTCTGAAGGTGTCTAAAATATTAAGAAATGGTTACCTGTTTCTAATTCTCACAGAAAGAGTGAGATTCTCACTAAATTTGTCTTTCCATGTAATGGGCTACAAAAGGGATTTCTGAAATATCAGGGTTTTAGTTATTCATAGTAAATATTTAAAGTTTTCCATTAGTTATACAATTACATGGTGACAATTTAAGGGACCAATACCCTTTCTTACTTTTAGTGCATAAAAAGCTACCCTATTCAAAATATATACTTACAGGTCATTTGCTGAATCTATGAAATTAGGAAGGCCTTCACAGGGTTAAAAAAATTCCCATTCAGTTTTTGCTTTGGGAAGGTTCTCTGGTTTTCTTTTATCTGAGAGGACAGGGTCTTATTCTTAATTAAATAAATTGAAAGTTGAGTTTCTAAACTTACTTGATCTTTCACATACCAAAGGAAAGGTTTACCTTTCTCTCTTCCTTGACTCTCGTGGTCATCCCTACTTTCCCTCTGCCTACTTCTTCGAATCATACATCTAGCAATGCAGTTGGCCCTTAGGATTTCCCTTAAAAAGGGATTTCCAAATAGCAAGTACATTAGCTCACTCCTTAGCAAATCCAGGTGGTAATCATATGCTGTGACTCCGTTTCCTAGGATATAACTCATGATATTTACAACACATTGCACCCCTATATGGAGTGGGTTTTGTCCAGTTTCTGTCCTGTGCTGATTTCCAGAACCTAGGTTATAAAAATAAGAGGAATTGTAATTTACTAGATTTGTTACTCTAGAACTTATTCCCTTACTCTAGCTGAGGACAAAGGCAGACTTGAACTATAAGCTACCAAAAGGCAAAATGAAGGTATGGTCTCTTGAAAAACTTGCATGATTTAAGCCTACAATAGTGTGACTTATGGCTATTGCAGTAGGCAGCTGGTAAAAGGTGGTTGAGTGAGCACAAGTTTTGCTGAGCAATAAAAGAGTAAAGATGGAAGTACTTGTCCCTCACACAGTAGAGTTTGAATATAATAATACTTTCACATTGGGAAAACAGCCTTTGTTACAATACTGAATTTAGAAGATAGGAAAGGGCAACTAGCAGGTCAGTCTGCAATTTCTGTATCTTTTGTGTAGTTGAGTATGTAACATTCCAGTTGGAAAATTATAACTAAGGAGCATTTATCTCCAGCCTTTCTGTAGGTGTACAGACCTGGAGAGACATGTACTAAGCAGTGACATTTCTCTTCATTATGTAACCACTTTTTAAAATGCAACTGAGCTTGAATGAGATGAACCTTTGCTGAACTATGTACCTGTATGTAGGTAGAACAATTTTGAACTACTTACTCCAAGGACAGCAGTTTGTTTAGTAAAACTGTGTTACCTGCTATTGATAACTACACTCCATCTTCTACTTTATCACTTTAATCTTCACATGCATTTCTAAAGTGCCCATGACCACAGTGTCTGCTCACTCTTTTCCTTTACCTTCTTGTGATACGAGCAAGGAAGGTCTGCTTCTCACATTGTTGAAATGATGAATGGATCCGAATTCCTTTCAGATTTCTGGAAATAATGAAAACACATATTTTGCTTGACGTTAGAACTGAAGTGTTGAGGCATAAAATAAAGAGCTAATCCTTTGATTTCTGTCTTGAAACTAGTTTGTCTGGATAACCTGGTGATGTATAATTAGCATCACAAACTTCAAAACTATCTCTTTGGCTTTTAATCATTTTTCATGTTTCATTTTTCATTTTGGAGTCTGCACTGGCAGGGTCAGTCCATATAAGTTGCCCTCTTGCTCTTTGCTAGCTCCCAGTGGGTGGATAGAACAGTGGGAGAGGTAAAGATGGGAGGGACTATTATCTCAAACTTAAATTAAGCATATAAAAAAATAACTTTTTAAACTTTTCAAGGGCCTTTTTAAAAGGTTCTCTGTACATAGTTCAGCTTAAATTTGACTATAAAAATTCTATGAATAGTGGGCAGTAATGATTTTGATTAATTTAGATTGAAACAAAATTAATAAACTATTTTTTGCATACTCTATCTACTCATTTTTCTAGATTTCTAAGGTTTTTGCACATTATATTATATTATCTCTGACCTTGCAAAACCATTGTCTTTTATTTGAATTAAAGCATGATACTGGTTTACTCGATTTACTCATGATCTTCAGGTTAAGAAAATTTATAAACATATGAAGCATTAGGGACTTAATTTATTTTCCTGGAAACTAATTAAGTTATCGATAATTGAACTAACAAAACAAAAAGTTACAATGTAATAAAAAAATATTTTTGAATACAGATTTGAAAAGATCATTTGCAAAATTCCATTTAGAAACAGTTTATACCAATTAGAATTTGTTTTCTATTGTATTATTTTATAAAGAGTTTGGATTCTTTCTACTACTTATGAAAATTGGTTCAGTTTGTCAGCATAAATTTTTTCTAATTTATACATATGCGTCACAGCATTCTGGTTTTCTCTTTAATGTTTCAAGAAAAATTTTCTATCATATAAAAGAAAATGATACTAAATTTATATAGATATATTTACATAATTTATGTAATTTATATAATTA
>NW_010185238.1:0-492 GCF_000695765.1 Mesitornis unicolor | reverse complement strand
CTTGATTTCTTACACCTGGGGATCAAGAGCTTTTGTGCTCTGTGGAAAGCATCCTTAAAGTTCTGCCAGCTCTCTTCTTCTCCCTTGCCCCTGAGGACTGTTTCCCAAGGGGTTCTATTGACTAACTCCTTGAAGAGCTGGAAGTTTGCTTTCCTAAAATTCAGGGTCCTGACTATGCTCCTTGTCTGACGCATATCCCTTAGGACTGTTAACTCCATCAATGTGTGATCGCTGCAGCCCAGGCTTCCTCCAATTTTGACATCCCTGATGAGCTCGCTTGCATCTGTGACCAACAGGTCCAGTATTGCATCCCCTCAGGTAGGGCTGTCTATTTCCTGGCTTAAGAAGACAGCACTGAGGCACTCCAGGAGTCTCCTGGATTGCCTACAGCTTTGCAGTATTACTTTTGCAGCAGATGTTGGGGTGGTTGAAATCCCCCATCAGAATGAGAGCCCACAAGCGCAATGCCTCCTGTAGCTGGAGTAGGAATGC
>NW_010185237.1:1517-1828 GCF_000695765.1 Mesitornis unicolor | reverse complement strand
CCAGTGTTGGTGTATCTGCCAAGCCTGGCTTTGCCCTGGGTGCCTCCGGGGATGGGGGCAAGGAGGAGTTCTGAGAGGGATAAATCTGCCCCTCACCTTCTCCAGCTTCACCCAGATTTCACCACAGTGCAGAGGAAGACGAAGGTCGCAGTGCTCAGCATGGTCCTGCTCTTCACCATCCTGCTCTGCACCCAGCAGATGCTCATGTGAGTCCCCAGTGCCATGGGGAGGGGCTCAAGGTTGGGGATGGGTCTTGGCTGCAGGACATCAGCTCTCCCACAGAATTAAACTGTAGTGGCGAGCATGACAAC
>NW_010185237.1:610-1450 GCF_000695765.1 Mesitornis unicolor | reverse complement strand
AGCTTACTCCCTCCCACAGTTCTGTCTGTTCTGTCCACCTCCCCTGCTATGGTCTTATTGTGTTCAGAGCCTGAGTTCCTCAGTGAATGGTTGGACCTGTCCCATTCCTGGGAGGGTCACCACAAGCTCCTGTGAGGGCCTCCAACCATTCCTTGTTTTGTTCCCCCATTACTCACGCTTTTTGATTTTACCCATCCCAGCTTTTTGGTCTCCTCAGAGATTTCATCCCTGGAATCTCCTCCATGTTCTGTCTAAAGTTCCCTAATGCCCTCCCTTTGATGGTTCCCAAGGCCTTTCTTTCAGCCTTCCCCGTCAGTTCTTTAGCCTTTCATCCTGTACACTGCAGTGGTGTCCCCAGATCCCCTTCCTGGAACCCCCACTTCCAAACACTCTCCCAATGCCCTCGTTTATGTCCTCTTCTGTTCTCATCCTCTTTCTGCACCAACCTTGTTAACGTCACCCTATCCCCTCCACTTGAATTCTTTTACTTCTTACTTGCATCCCACGCATTCCTGTCCCTTTAACACCCTCAGCACAGTGCCTTGGGTACTGCTAATTCACCCAGTGCTCTGTCTCTTGGTTCTCCTCTAATCCCACCTCCATTGTTTTCAGCCCTGAAATCCCCATGCTCTCCTTGTCTCCATTCTGTCCCGTGGTCCTTGAATGAACAGATATCCCAGCTGAAACTTGGTGGAATGGGGCTGACGAGAGCAGAAGGGATTTTCCCATTCATACCAGGGGGACAACATGGGTCTGGGGTAAACCAGGAGACGTGCCAAAATTACAGCCCCATCAAGGTCCAACCCAGACCACCCCTTTGCTCTTCTTTCCTAGGAAGTG
>NW_010185237.1:0-441 GCF_000695765.1 Mesitornis unicolor | reverse complement strand
TAGCGAAGAGGGCTCAGGTCAGTACCACAGGTTCTGCTGCCCTACCCCCCCCCTTCCTGGCCATGACACCCCAGTGCACCCCACTGCAACCCGAGAAAAAACCTCTGCACCCCAATGTTTACCCAGGCAGCGCTCCTTCCCCAGGGCCCCACTGCATTCCCATCCATCCCATTACAACCCAGTACACCCCAGGATGCCCCAGTACACAGCCACACACCCAGGTGAACCCCTTCCCCAAGACCCCCACTGCTTTCTCTGCACCACTACAAAAATCCATGTCACGCATCTCTCCCCAGAGGCATCTTCCCCAAGGACCCCATTGCTTTCACCATTCCTCCCACTACACCCCAGTACACCCTGATGTGTTCCTAACCCTCCCTTTCTCTACAGCCCCTCTATGGCTGGAGAGCTGCAGGAGCTTTAGCACCAGAAAGGCTTTGC
>NW_010185236.1:0-14415 GCF_000695765.1 Mesitornis unicolor | reverse complement strand
TTCTGTGATTCTGTGATTCTGTGATTTATACTTTTCAAATTACGCAGTTTTCTGCCATCTATCTGCAGTTTCTCCACAAAGCCTTATAATATCATTTGACCCTTTGAGTTAAGTACAATTGCAGTAAAAGAAGAAATGTCTGTCTCACAGTCTGTAGCTCCTTCTGTTGATGTTACCCAGCTCTCAAAGAGGTCAGATTATCAGAATCACAGTACTGAGAATTCAGACTTTTAGAAGAAATGCAGGATCTCAAATTGTTTGGTGATGGCTGCTTGTTGTCGAGCCTTCTCATACCAATGATTTTCTATCATATCGAAGACCTTTTAAGTCCTCAGTGTGTGCTCATCATGAACAACTGTGAAATACATTTCAGCATGGAAGCAGACTTCAGAAGGGCTCAGGGCTGAGAGTGAAGGAGCCAGAGGCACTTCTGCAGCAGTGCATCTCCTGAAGCAATAGCCATCTTAGTGCAGCCGGTAAACTAGGTTTTCATGGGAGGAGAATTTCTTTCCTTTCAAAATGGAAGTGCAAAGGTCTGTTATTGTCCTGGTTTTGCTGAGATTGAACTGTAGAAATCTCTTTTAATGTTTCAGCATAGCTGGATTTCTGAGAAGAAAAAATGTAGTGTTTCCCTTAGTGAACACAATTTGATATTATAGTTTTAGTTGGGACAGAGTTCTTTTCCTTACAGTGGCTGATAAGAAGATATTTACTTTTTTCAAGGTTCTGTTTTTCAGTCTTTCACCAGCACCTGTGGTTATAGTTTCTTTCTGGTTTATTTTCCTTCTCTTTGCATAAGGGTATAGGTGGGGAAATGAAAGCCTAGGACTCTCTGGGACAGGTGACCTGAGACAGATGATCCAGATGTGATCCACTCTGACCAATAAAGATGTATTCTATCCCATAAATGTCATTTTCACTATAAATTAGGGAGTTTGCAGAGGACTACCCCTTTGCCCCTTTGAGACTTACCCCTCCCTTGTCCCTTTCATTGGCATACAACCAGTGACTGCTGTTTGTGATTTCAATATAAGTTTGATTGTTTTATTAATATTGTTCCTATTCTTGTTGCATTTCATTAGTATTGTTATTATTTCATTTTAGTTTATTTTAATTATTAAATAGTCTTTATCTCAACTGATTAATTCTTTATTCTCCCAATTCTTTTCCCTTATCTAACCAGGGAGTGGGTTGGGGGAGCTGAGTGAGCAAACTGTGTGGTGTTTAGCTGCTTGCCAGGTTAAATCACTATGATTATACAGTACAGGTATCACTTTAGCATTAATGTTTTATGGAAGATTGGTGTGTAGATGTTTTTCTCTGCCCTAATGACAGTGAACGGACAAGCTGTAAGTTCCAATGAAGTTCTGAACAAGAAAAAGTATCCTAGGATATTCCAAAACTAAAATAACCACACTGACAATCAGCCCTGGGGGATATGCTGAAAGATGAGAAATAGCTGTTAGAAATGCTGCAGACTAGTAAGTCCCACAGAAGTTAATATCGAATGCAAATGCTCAGTCTTTGGAATAGATGTGGGAATCAGAGCCCAGCAGGACAATTCTCAAGTTTGGATTTTGCACCAGAACAACAGCACAAGTTCAGTTTAAACCAGAGTATTTTCTCCTTCAAAATGGGAGGAGACTCTATGAGTAAAAGTTGTTGGATTCATCTCTGTTTCTCTCCATGTCAGTACAATCTCATCAACAGCACTAGGAGGACATGTATTAGAGCTGGTGGAAACCGGACATATAAAAATGTACCAAAACAAGAAGGTGAGGTGGAAGGTGCTTCAAGCACACTCAACAAGCTATCAAGACATTCCCCTATATCTTCTTTCTGAATTTAAACCACCCCCTTAGTTAAACTCATCAGTTTGTACATCCTGTTTATTAAGTTTGTTCAAGACAAACATTTTCCCCATGCCCTCACAGTTCTGGGAAACTCACAATGGCTTTGTGAATTACTGCAATTATATAAGATATATTGTATGTTTTATGTTTTGCTTTATACACTCTGAGCATACTTAATATGGGTAATAAAAGTACACACTGTCTTTTTTGTGTAACCTATCAAATAATTCACAAATAAATAAATAATATAAAAGCAAATTCAATTTTCCAAACTGTCATTAAATGCTCTATATTTAAAACAAATGCTGGGAAAACTATAAAAGCTTAGCTCTAGAAATTGAAGAACACTATGAAAATGAAAATCTAATTTCTCCCTGAAAATCTGGTTCTTGTTATAGTTACAAGCAACTCCTAAAATTACTATAGATGAAAGAAGAATGTCCTCTATTTCCTGCAGTTTTTTCCATTGTGCATTTGACAGCATTTTGTGTGTAGTCATTTATTAAATCAATTTCTCCTCTGCTGAGAAGAGTCTTATCAATAACAAGAAGAGAACAAAACGAAACAAAACATTGTATACGTTTTAAAAAAAGACGTTTGTAAATCATTTCCAAGACATGCTAGCTACTGTTAATCCACGGAAATCAATGGATCTATATTGATTATTCTCTCAGTCCGGCTACCTGTTAATAAATGGTGTTTATTAAAATCTTTTTACATCAGAAGCTATCTTTTTGATGCACTAACATCTCTTTAATGTTTCCTTGTTGTTTGGCAAGCTGAGACTCACATGAGAAATACAGTCAGAAGATGCAGAAGGGGTGTACTGGCACAGCTTCTGTATCTCCCTTTAGCCATCACCTCTGATCTGTGAAAGGTCCATTTCTGGAGAGCCCCTTGCCTGCCTATGGCACACCACTGTGGCACAACAGTGGGCAATTGGCCACTCCAGAGCACCACAGACAGTACAGGATGGAGGCAGCTGGCTCTGCAGGAGCACTGCTTTGTGCCTCCTGCCCTCTTGAAGACCGTGAGGTATGACTCATGGTCTCCAGCTATGGGGTGTCCCATAGGACTTTATCCACCAGTGCCATAGGGGTTTCTTAGACACTGCAGAAACATATTGAAGTCCCTAAGATGAGGTGCCTCCATAAGGAGCCACATCTCAACAGTAATCCTATGATCAAGCAGGATCCTGTAAAGAAGCCAGTGACAGTCACAGGTGTGTAGAATAGCAACCATACTAGGACACCACACTCCTCTCGTTTTCCACAGAAAGAAAAATAAAACTATATTTCCTCCCCTACTTCATCTCCTTCTTCCTTTTAAAATGTCCTATACCTTTTATCAAAATTTTTGCACCTTTTACATGTTTTCATGTGTCAATGCTTCCCACTGCTAGGTTGTGATATGAAAGATGCTTTGTCATCCCTAAGGGCTCATCTTATATGGGTCTCCTGTAAAGTTTAGTCATGTCCATGATACCACAGAAGACTGTTGACTGCTCTACTTCTGATTTGGAAAAAAAAAACCACACCACTCAATAATGAGCAAATAAACCTTATCAAGAGGTCACTATTTCAATGTGACACTGTATCTGCAGGAATTTATTTCCCAGCCTGCTATTGAAATTCTATAATCTGAATAGGATAGGTACAAATTAGTTGGAGGAAAAAACAAATCTTTTCAAATGCACTTCGTTTTTCACTTCAAAATAATAACGATTGATTGTGATCTGTAACAGACAGATAATTACCCCAAAACTGTAATAAAATGTCATCTCTCAAGTCAAAGTACTTACAGAGTAGAAGCTCAAGTAAAACCTCTATTTCACAGACACTTCAGATTATTCAGGATATACTTTGATCATAGCAAAATACAATTAACGCGTATTTTTGTGCAAAGGTGTGACTGCAGTCAAAGGCCACTGGGTACAAATGTCCAGTGCACTTTGTTCTCTGCCTCCCAAATGAGTGTGAAGTCTTGGACTTGTTGACTGAGCATTAACTGACAGGTCTGAAGCCAAGTCTGCTCAGCAAAGCTGCCTTCTTCAGTCCAATTCCATATTCATGTGAGATAGATCTAGCTAAGCCCTGGTTGTACATGTTTTATGCTTCCTACTAGAATACTAAATTTCCTGAATGAGATTTTAATAGTATCAGTTTTCAATTTATTTTACAGATTTCTGCCAGATAGAACACAAAACCTCTGGAAGGTCTGGTCCAAGAGCTTTCCCTATGCAGGTTAAGTTTGTACGCAAGTCCTGCCCAGCACATCATCCAAAATTACTTGTGTATAGGTGGGCTCCTGTGAAGAAAGGCATTCACATTCTTTGGCAGGAGGTATTTATATCTTTTGCATTAATGACTGTTACAACACAATCGATGAAGCAATAAAGGTAGGGGATATCATGTACCTATGACATATTGAAAATTCTTGAGAACAAAACTGAATGGAGCCCAGTATTTAGGAGGAAGAAGGGACTGCTGCCATGAACATCAAATGCCTCCTGAGGTATTCACCAGAACTCTGATGACTTCTTGTTAACACACACCCACACACACCCTTGCCATCCTGCTTGAGGAAAGCACAGCTTATCGATCTTGGGAGCCAGGTACCCTGGAGAAGTAAGTTTGACACCAGAGAAAAGGGACAGATATTAGTAAAAGACTTTTTCTAACAAAGATTCTGAGTGTGTGAGACTTTTTCTGTATGAACATGGACCATAAGCATCCATATTACTATGCTAGAACTAAGAATGTGCTTGCTGAATTTTGATTATTCAATTTATGATATTTATTGGAATAACAGTAAATTTTCTTCTCCATATATTCAGAGAATGTTCCCTATAGATCCAAGCCAGATTCTCTATATAACAGCAGGAACAGAAAGAAAGTTGAGAAGGATCACAGAAACACCATATACTGACAGGGCTGCTGTCTGGAACCAAGCAGAGTTGCTGACTGGCTGAATCCTCCCAGTAGCCACAGCTCAACAGCATTTACTGTGTTGAGGAACTACGTACTAGCACAGTGCACCCATGCAGAGATTATGCATAAAATTCGTGAGCTCCCGGGAAGGCAGAGGATGCCCAGGTTTCTCCAGCATTGGGACAGAAAAAAAGGCCAGGACAGAGGTAGCGTAGGGAACAGGCAATGTTTTGGTCACAGCTTTTCTTTGCAGCACCCACTACATGTGGCTGAGTCTGGAAAAGCTCTAAGAAAGGCTGTCTGGAGCATAAGCCTTTCCACCAGCCTTGTGCAAAGCGACTCTATTCCTGGAGTGGGCTGTAATGTGAATGCTTTGGCTGGTACTCTGAAAGAATTAATTCTTCCTCCTCCTTTTTCATCAGTATTTCCTTGAATAAAGTTTCAGTTACTGGAGTATAAATCAAACACACAGGGAATATTAGTTCCATCCTTATAAAGAACAATTTACTGTGATCTGCTTATCTGAAACTTGGGTGCATGATAATCTGTTGCCTGTTCCTGTGCAAATGACACAGTAAAACACCCAACCAAGCAGTGATTTCTCAGCACTGCCTTTATATTTTACCTGTGCAGGAGCAGGAATTTTTCACCTGCAGTATCATTTTCAGCCCTGTGTAGAGAGTCTGCAGAAGGAGCGCCTGAGCCTGCATCCTCAGAGGTCAGCTCTGCACTGGCTCTCCCATGGTGAGGACAAACAACCCTTCTGCATAAGGACCCAAGGGGCAACCACATGGGCAGAGACTTCTTAAACATTTGCCAGTCATGAGGTACTTATCCTCACAAGCTTATCTTGCAGCCATCTGCCTCTCCCTTCGCAACACAAAGTCATCATTCTTTCCCCACATTTATAGGATGCTCCTGTGGCAACTCTGACATTTGGAAATAAGAATAAACAGCCCCAAGGACCCCTACAGTGTGATTAGTGCCCTCAACTCTGCATTCCTCTAGGGGCTTCACAAAATAAACGAGATCTATGTAGGTCTGAGTCTGGGAAACATTTGTTTGCTTTAAGCTTATACAGTTCATACAATGAAGAAGGTGAAGGACTACTGTAGAGTAATTTGGTTTTGGTGAGAGAAAGAGAGGGGGATCCATTACTGTCTTATTCAGTAATAAAAAGCCAAATAACTTTAAATTACTGATGACCTCAATTTTTAAGGGTCTATAGCAGGGGTGGTTGCACTTTTTTCCCCCTGTAACACTGCTAACATAAACAGCACTGTGAGAATGATATCCATTTATAAATACGTATTTGACTGATCTGTTGGCTTAAAACATGTATGTTACACTGTGCCAAACTATCCATAGTCTTCAGCAAACAAACTAGAGGAAAACATAATGTTTCTGTCCTTTCTTTTCATTTTAAAACTATATTCCTTCTGGAAAGTGCATTCTGTATTTCACCATAGTCTCTCTCACCTCTACTCACCTTTGCATCATATGATTCTTTAATGAAATACCAAATGTTTATTTTTCCTTTTAACATAGAACTCACTCTGGAGTATGTTTTAGCTTTCTTGTATAAAGTTACTTTAAGGTCTCATGAAAAGCCTATGCAAGCAAAAGCCACATGATTAAGGCTTTGCATTGTGGATGCTATAAACCTTTTAAGTGTCTACTAAAGTCCAAGGAAAAAGTACGGTGACAGAAGAAGAGACTGTATAAGAAATGTTACCTGGAGTTACTCTAAGCGTACAAGTCATAGTTTCTGTTTGGATCCTCATACACCACGACACTAGAAATTACTGGAAACTAACCTTTTCAGTATGGCTACTTCTTAGATAACAGCCTATAGTTCAAATCATACTAAAAAACACCTTGACACATGAATCCTCCCTTTCCCTCATTTCCAGTACAGTATCATATTGGGCAGTGGGAACGAAAGAAGTAGCAGAATAAAAGCATCTGAAAGAATAAGCAAGGACAAGACATCCAGGCAGATGCATCATAGTGTCACCAAATTTCTGTCACTAGAACTTCTTATTGTCAGCAGAAAATAAAACATTTGACAAGGATGACACACAAATTCATGAAGCATTCCATATTTTTTTGTGCAAGGGACTTCTTAAAGACAAGGGAGAATGGCTTTAAAATGGAAAAGGGTAGATTGAGACTAGATATTAAGAAGAAATTCTTTACTGCGAGATTGATGAGACATTGGCACAGGTTGCTCAGGGAAGCTATGGATGGCACAGGTTGCCCAGGGAAGCTATGGATGCCCCCTCCTTGGAAGTGTTCAAGGCCAGGTTGGAAAGGGTTTTGAGCAACCTGGTCTGGTGGGAGGTGCTTGTGCCTATGGCAGAGGTTTTGGAACTAGATGATCTTTAAGGTCCCTTCCAACCCAAACCATTCTATTACTCTATGACAGTAGGTGGGAGATGCAGCAGGCAGGACCAAAACCTGTGGTGAAAATGGAGAGAAAGAATTCCATGGCATATGTCTCCATTTAAGGCTAAGGGCAAGCCCAGGGAGCAGGATTTTTCTCTCTATTGTCCCCTACCCTCTCAAGGGAGTATTAAAAAAAAGGGAATAGAGAAAAAGATGCTTCGCACAAGGTTGGAAGTCAAGACTGTAACAAATTTAATGAAAAAACAAGGGAAAGGAAAAGGGAATTAATAAGGGATAAAGGATATTTAACTATGTACAAAACCCAATCCCAGTAGTCCCGAGTGAAAGTGTCCGAGCAATGCCTCATGGCCGCTGTGACCACTGTGACTCGTCATCAGGGACCGCCGTGGTGCCAGGAAGGGGGTGTTGGTGGATGCAGCTGAGCATGTGGAGGTAGGCCCAGCCATCCCAAGATGCAACAGGAAACAGCCCAGGAAAACCAGGAAAAGCCCACGAAAACCTCAGGCCTCCTCAGTTTTTTATAGACTGTGGCTGGAAAGGGGAGGGAACAGTACTGATCTCTGATCCCTCAGGGTCCTACAGACACCATTTGTCCTTCCCTTTCAGGCTGGTAACCCTTAAACCATAACAACATATTTCTAAAATGTTTGCTAAAGAGAAGAAATAACAGCCAACACCAGTCAGAAGTCAACTAGCAAGCAAACCTTCAGAAAGGAAAAGAGGAGCTGGCAACTAGATGCTAGTGTCATCCCATTTGCCTCTGAATTTCTTCAGAGCCACCGTTGGAAAGCAGGTTGGTCCCTGACTAGCTGTTATCAGACTATAAATGAAAGACAAGAAATTCCTAAGGTGTAGAAATCAGAACCTAGAAAGACCTGCCTACCATATTTTCAACAGATAAAGGATCATGTCTGATTCTCTTAGTAGATACAAGCAGCCTTAGTCAGTATCCAAGTTTCACTCTTTACTGACATACCCCTTTAACAACCAGTGTAGCTGAAAACTGCTCTAAGTAACATTTTCAGTCAACTAAACCAGTGTCACATCATTCTGCTTAGTGATCTTCCTCTGCCAACAGCTATTTCGTTTCCGTAATGTGTCAATGCTCCACAATGTAACAGTACCATAAGGAGCAGCATCTAAAAGAGCAAACGACATCCTACTTGTGTCACTGGAATGCAAGATTCAACACCAACCCTTCAGGAAACCTTAAACAAAGTAGGTGTGGACATGAAACTAAAATAGCTTCCACTAACTCAGTTCTTCAAAATTGCATCCCTTTTGGATGTATGTGCAACCCTTCTTGACATCCTCAGCACTAGAACTGTTTCTTTAGGGTTGTCCATTACATGCTGGACCTAATGTACAGCTATTTTTGACACAAGATCCTTCTCTGGAGTATTGGATCCAGATTCATTGTCATGGCTAAGTAACCAACCACAGATTTAGACTTAACATGAGGAGTTCATTCCCAGAGATAATCCTTGAAAATCATTATCAGCTATCACAGAGAGTCATATTCAACTCACAGTTGCGAAAAGGCTTGCATTTCCTCATACCAAATCAAGAACAGCGTAACACCTTGTTAGCAGAAGGCAGTGTCATCAATGACAACCAACAAGCTGCTGATCACTGATCCTACCACCTGTCCTGCTGTTTTTGACCTTTTACACTGCCAAAAACTGTTCCTAGATTGACCGACGACAGCACGATGTCAGTCTTCACAGACTCCAACATGTTAACCCATGATACAGCTCTGGGTAAGTACAAGTGACAAAACCCAAATGTATCAGCTGTTGTTTGGCTTGGCAAGCCTTGTTGAGGAGCCATAAATGTATTTAACAAATAACAAACTGAATTCAGGGAGACTGGGAGATCTGAATAATTGCATGGAATTAGACCTTAGTGCTTTGACCTGTTCAGGTTTATATATCTCGTCAGACTTCCTTGTAGCTCTTGACCTACTCTTCATTTTAGTTCTTTCTTAACACCAACATTTTCTGTCAGTCCTTCAGATTTATACTTGTCCAACTTGCTGCCGGGCATAGCGTCCACTTGCTAGCTGAAATATCTGGCTCCTTTAACATTTTGTTAAAAATCCTTTCAGTTCTCTAATAATTTTTGGTTTTCATCTAAGAACAAGCCCCAATTCATCAGGATCTATCTGGCAGTTATGTTTTCCAGACTGTATGCAATGTGCTGGCTGAGGTTATGCCACAGTGATAGAAAGAAGAAATATAACTACGCAGCTCTGAAACTTGCCACCTCTGAACATGAGACTCTGAATCACTCTGGCCTTTTTTCCTGGCTTATTTTTTTGTGAAATTACCTGCAGGCCCCTTCCAGCAGCACTTTCTTCTGCTTTATCTTGCCACTGAGCCAAACTGTTTCAGACCATTCTTCCTCTCAATACATTCTAGGATTCTACCATTCCTCCAATTTTGTCTTGGATATTTTCAAATTGTAATTAATAGCCTGAGTGTTGTGATCCTGCAGATGTGTAAAGATTCTCAGAAGACGTATACTGTCATAAACCTGTTAGCTTAAGTGGTGCTATGACAATTCAAACTGGCTGAGAATCTATTCAAAAACATAGCAGTGCATGCTCTTGATGTCAATCAAGCTAAAGATTGCCATGGGGATAAACCATTTTTCATGTGCTTTTTTGAAAAGAAAACTTCACTCCAGCGGCAGAATTTCCCAGTAACAAAGAACTTGTGGTGAGATTTCTCCTTAGTCATCATTTCTTGCTCTAAGAACAAAGAGAATTCTGTGTGTGTGTATTTATATATACAGCTATATATATATTTTATAATAGTCATGCCATTCTCCAAGAAATTAAAATCACAGAACCAAGAGCCATGTCAGAATTCCACCCTGCATTTTACAAGCACTCATTGCTTATCAGTACACGTCTATGTAAAAACTGCTAGGTATCAGCGCTTATGTGTAATCATTGATATTAATATAATCATATTCCCAGATAAACAAAACATGTAGAAAAATAATTATGTTATTTTTTTAACCTGTACAAAGGTCGTAGGTTCTCCCAAGTCCATACATTTCTCCTACTGTGTAGTGCTTTCATTAATTTGCCTTTCTGACCATAGGAGCAAATATTACACAAATCAAAAGTAAATAAGCACAGAGTTTTAATCCCCTCACCTTTTCAGATTTAAAATTCCCAACTCAATAAGCCTTTGAAAGCTCTCTGATTTTCATCTAAGTTCTTCTGGATTATCATTGCCCTGTTCTGGACTTATGTCATGGCTTTCTTCAGCAATATTTTTCATAAAATTTAGTGCTGAAAGCAAGCCTGAATACACCTCTTCCCTCTGATACTTCTGGAACCGCTCCTGCTTTTCCTGATCAGAAAAGGGTTTTCAAAACAAAGCTGGATTTGATTGTATTAATCTTTTCTCCAGGCAGCCTTTGTCAGCTCCAGAGATCGCTTCTTCCCAGGCACTTGCAGTAATAACATATATAATCAGAACAACAAATTTTAGTTTAGGGAAACATGCTGAAAGAAAGAGATGCCCAAAATGACAAATACCACTAGAAAAACAGCTGCAAAATCCTTTTTTTGGTCCTTGAAAAATGTTTGGTTTCTCTAACACTCCATACCAATATTGAAATATTCTTAACTGCTTATATATAGGTGTGGTTTACAGGGCACTTCAACAGAAAGAGCTCGATTTTTTACTGAAAAAGCTGAATGACTTAAGAAACAGCACACTAGACTCCTAGATAGCCATTCTATGTTTTCTTCAGCACCTGCCTTGAGCTAAAGCAAAGATCATTTTTCTGTCTCCCAGTTTCCCTTCTGTAAAAACAGGGGTAATGGTTCACAAACCATTCACAAGAAGTGCAGTTTTAGCACTGCAGTTCCCAGTGCCCTGCTTTACATTGATCTGACAATATTGTGGGATTTTAAGATGCTGTAAATGTAGCCTTAAACTTCTGTCAAACCACCTTAATAAGAGTAACACACCAGCTAAGATTCTGTTCCTACAGGCTATTAAGTGTCCCCATAGGAAAAGCAAGAAGGAAAGGAGTGGAGCTGTACAGTCATTACAGTCTAACTGTACCTACATGGGTACATTTTCTTTAAAGTTGGCACATCAAAAGCATCCCTCTTCTTCCTTTCTTTGTTTAATGTTGATAGTAAAATTGCACACTTTTACCCTAAGTGGAATGAAGATTTAGTCCATCCAGAAGTAAAAATCAATTAAACATAATTAATTAGCATTCTGTACAGTCCATAACACAGAATTCATGCTTCTTGCAATATCCTGTACAGTAGCTTAAGAAAAAATGTAGGAAATAAGACCAGCATCTGGGGAATGTCACTGAGTATTTTTAAGAAACCATTGGCTTTAATTCAGTGACAACTCATGTAGGAATATGTCTAGCTATCTTCTATTGTCATGATCCATTTTACTGACTCTTAGAAGTACTTTAATCCTATAGACAGACCAGCTGAGTTCAGTGAGATGTTAATCAGACTGCATAAAAGTGCTACAATCAGAGCCCTGCTTTGATGTCACTAGGGTACACTTCAATGTATCTTATTTTGTTCTTTTCAGAAACCTTTTACATTATGAAATCAATTTTATTTCCCCAATGTCTTGCACACTACATTTTGGAAAAAATAATGTAGAAACAGCATTAAAAGAATATTAGTTCAAGAAGCTAAATTCTGAAAAAATTTTAGCTTAAAAAAACAATCCATAAACTTGAATTTCCAAAGCAGTCAAAGTAAAGATAATGAAATATTAAAAGTACTCCAAACATCTTGCATTTTGAAGCTATGACCATTTGATCTTAAGACAAATATCCCACAATCAATACAACCCTCATGAATATATTAAACAGCTGTTCCAGTCCAATTTAATAAGCTCCCAAAACATTTTACTTAAGATACTGAAGTCATTTCAGCAATAACTCCACAAGCGTTCATCGTACTAAGTAGATCTTCATCTGAAGTTTAGAGAGTAGGTTTAAAATATCTGGACAACTCGTGTTCTTATAAATGCATCCTACTGGAAATATAGTATAACCCTCATACCAATCTTAAAAGCCAGTTACATTTAGCATGTTACAGGAAGAGATCTATGATGAAGGGACCAAATGTGTCTGGCAGTCAGGATCACAGCGAGGAGAACAGAGACATTTCTGACCCTACAATAGAGCGGCATGACATGCTATCTGTGCCACCAGCAAGGGAAGGACTGAGAGCCTCAGATCCAGTTCTCACATTTCTTGCAGCATTTTATTTTCCTTTCCTTGGAGATCCTGAGATGCTTCTGAGGAACCGCCTGAGAGTATAAGTTTTAATCCAGGTTTGCTCTTACCCAAGAGCCAAGGAGGTCATCCAAACTTTTCCTCTCTCCCACTGTGCAAGTGAGTCAGAGCTTAGTCTTAAAGGGATGTCTTGTCCAGCACAGCATTGTGAAACTAGCACAGACCAGCTTTAAATGAGCTATCTCACGCACCAGCAACAGCCTCTTTCAACACAGAGTGTCTCATAGCATGATCTAACCTATGCTTTGGACTGCTGCCAGCTCCTACATCTCTAATTTAAAGCAAGTCTGAATGTTTCCCTGTTGCATAGTAATTTCTTCCATAGCTGTGAGATGAAAATCCTTTAAGAAACAGAAATACCAAGGATCAAGAACTTTCACACCTTAAATGATGGTACAAGCACTAAGTCATCTCTCACCAAAGAGACACTATGTACAGCAGAGGCCTGCACGTAGATAAAAACTAGCAAAAATTCAGAAAATAATATTTTTACTGACTTATTTTGATATTTTCAAACCCCAGAGTTTTATATTGCTGTTGGATAGCAAAAGCTCAATAAAAATATCCATCGTTATCATCAGTTTATTGATAAACACCATGACTGGAATCTCCACTTAACACAGTCAAGACAACTCTTCTCCATAATGAATTTTCATTTTTGTCACACTCCTGTGCTGAACAAGAGCTCTGTGCACTATCGTTTTTCAGCCCCTGGTACAGTTCAACAGGCAGTAATCCTAGGGAGAGAAAAGGTGGTATCCAGAACTGGAAAGATCATCAGGTCTATTTTTTGCAATCACAGGAAGTCATGATGTGCAAAAACCTCACATGACAGGCTCCTTCTGCCAGCCAAATGAGGTGTCCTGGTAGCTGGAAGGCCAAAGACTTCAGATCACCCTTGGCACCCACACTGCAGCTCTCTATGTATTTGAGATGTACGAAGGAATGCAGAAGAGTGCAGATAGTAAATTCATTTGCTTACTTGAGGTGGTCACAGCAGACATTTTTGTGTAAAGCCACAGCAGCTTTTGGATTTACAGCTAAAATTTGAATTAAAGAAACTCAGATAACCTCTTCCTATACAAGGAATTGTAGAAAACAATATAAATTTTAATGATTTTAAGAATGAAAATATCTACTATGTGTGTTGAGGGGATACATATTCTGGGAGTGGTGTTTTTCAGAAATGTCTTGAATCTCAATATCTTACCCAGATTTGGGACATTAAGCCCCTCTACAAAGCTTATGTCATTGATAGTGACAAGGCTCCTTGGCAGCTCCATACATCTCTGCCATACAACTGAAACACAAAGAGATTAACACCAAGAAGTTTGGGATGAACTCACAACCTGAATTTACATTTCATAGTTTTATTATTCCTACCTAGAATAACTTCTGATCACAGAATCACAGAATGTTAGGAGTTGGAAGGGACTTCGAAAGATCATCCAGTCCAACGCCTCTGCCAGAGCAGGATCACCTAGACTAGGTTCCAGAGGAATGTGTCCAGGTGGGTCTTGAATGTCTCCAGAGAAGGAGACTCCACAACCTCTCTGGGCAGCCTGGTCCAGTGCTCCGTCACCCTTACAGTGAAAAAGTTTTTCCTCATATTCAGATTGAACCTTCTATGCTCCAGCTTGCACCCATTGCCCCTTGTCCTGTCATTGGCTGTCACTGAGAAGAGCCTGGCTCCTTCCTCCTGACACTTGTCCCTTACAAATTTATAAACATGAATGAGGTCACCCCTCAGTCTCCTCTTCTCCAAGCTAAAGAGACCCAGCTCCCTCAGCCACTCCTCATAAGGGAGATGCTCCACTCTCTCAATCATCTCTGTGGCTCTGCGCTGGACTTCTTCAAGCAGTTCCCAATATTCCAGATGTGGTCTGACCAGGTCAGAGTAGAGGGGAAGGAGAACGTCT